>NC_033641.1:6226864-6381263 GCF_001540865.1 Ananas comosus
CATATGCACATGCATCTTATCTAACATGCTCACATGATGGTACGTGCACTTAGCATACATTCCGATGCACACATACATATCATTTGCATTATCACTAGTATGTGTTCTATATCATATCATTTTACATGGATCTACTTAGCATTTGCATCACATTATTAACATGCATTAGCTACATGAATCAACCACATGCCTCATTTACATTCATATGCATAAACATGGATTCTTAATCATCTTAGACATAAAAGGCGACCTAGTCGCTTCGGTAAACACAACCCACCTTAACTTGTGTTCCGATTGCTCGTCGACACTTGCAATCAGCCTCCCGCGGCACTCGACACCCGTTTAGGCCCGATCTCACAATTGCTCTCCAAGAGCGCGCCGCTTCGCCGTTTCAAGTGCTAACGGTCTTCGCCTCACCGTTACGATGCTCGGGACCCGATTTCATGATTTATGAACGTCGCCTCGGCCCTCGAGGCGGAAACGAAGCTCCAAGCGCATATGCACATGCATCTTATCTAACATGCTCACATGATGGTACGTGCACCTAGCATACATTCCGATGCACACATACATATCATTTGCATTATCACTAGCATGTGTTCTATATCATATCATTTTACATGGATCTACTTAGCATTTGCATCACATTATTAACATGCATTAGCTACATGAATCAACCACATGCCTCATTTACATTCATATGCATCAACATGGATTCTTAATCATCTTAGACATAAAGGGCGACCTAGTCGCTTCGGTAAACACAACCCACCTTAACTCGCATTCCGATTGCTCGTCGACACTTGTAATCGGCCTCCTGCGGCACCGGCACTCGTTTGGGCCCGATCTCACAGTTGCTCTCCAAGAGCGCGCCGCTTCGCCGTTTCAAGTGCTAACGGTCTTCGCCTCACCGTTACGATACTCGGGACCCGATTTCACGATTTATGGACGTCGCCTCGGCCCTCCAGGCGGAAACGAAGCTCAAAGCGTCCGTTTCTTCAATATCTTTGTAACGGCTCGTCGGATTGCCGAACCGTCTTCGCCAACGTGTTTCGTTACCTACCAATTAGGTTTACAAGGGCCTAAATGAGATCAAACCCATCTATTTACAAAAATCCCACTTTTGATGCCCTAGATGCTACTATTGCAAAATACCTCAAATCGATCTCCGATTCATGCAATAAACATCTATCTAGCATCAAAGGAGCCTACTAAATTCACTTCTAGAGCATTTAGATCTATCTCTAGAGATCTACCATGAGAGGGTAACAAAGCTTACCTCTCCAAGCTTCTACAAACACAAGGAAGGGGAAGGAGATGACGAGGATCCCTTTCTTGATCTTCTTCTCCTTCTTCTTCTTCTTTCTCTCCTTCTCCTTCCTCTTCTTCTTCCTCTCCTTCTATTTCGTTTAGAGAGAGAGAGAGGGTTGGTGTTGGGGTTGAAACGGTGAGGGAAAGAGAGAGAGAGGTGTTCTAACTCTCTCTATACACTTAACCCATGCAATAATTGCATATAAGCCCCTCAACAATGCCTCTCTTGCAACAGCCCGAACTGGGCATTTTCGGGGTTCGAGGACCGATCTCTGCATGAGGGACCGGTCCCTGAGAGACCGGTCTCTCTGCCTAGGACCGGTCCCAGAGAGACCTCTAGCCCAGACTTAGCCAATTTTCAGCCTCGTCCGTTTTCGCTCCGTTTTCGCTCGTTTTCGCTCGTTTGACCTCCGATTCGTTTCAAATCGAACCGAGACTCTCCAAACATGTTTTCAAGCATGTTTTCATCATCTTTTCATTCTCGCTAGTGCCGAATTTAGCTCACGGCCCAACACTAGCGCCTACGCGCACCGAAACGCCCGAATGCTTCCGGACCTCATCGGCACCTTACCGAAACCATTCGAATGGCTCTCCAATCGAATGTACACCGTAACTTCATAGTTTTAGAAGTCCGATACCTTACATCCGCAATGACTTTTAAACCAAAAAGGGACCCCGGGGGGTGACAAAAAAATTAAGTACCAAGATGGTGAAAAACTCACGGGATCGATCATACCAAAAATCCACCAAGAAAAAATAGAGTACAAGGTGATTTACCAAATTCTTGACTCAACCTTTACCCTAGACTTGAAGTAGATCTTCTTCATTGGTCCTCAGTTGATTGAACTACTTCAATCAATCACACTGCAATGCCTCGCAGCAGCAACGCCCTGAATCCTCGAGCGTCTATTGAATCCTCGGCTCTCATACGAAGTCCACATGTAATTGCTTTGTCCGGAGCCTGCAGAAGGATCGTTGGTGATGATTTCAATACTTAGATACTCATAAGATGTGAGGGAAAAACTTTCTAAGAATCATCAATTTGATTCTTGAAGGAATATCAGGAGTAAAACCTTAAGAATCAAATTGACGAAAAAGAGAAAGAAATTTGCTCTCAAAAAGATGAACAGAAAGCACCAAAATAAGTTTGTAAGGTTTTCGAAAGGTATTCTCACTTAGTCATGACTTAGAAAGATCCATATCTTATTTGTAGGTGTAGGAGACATTGGAAACAAATTAGGATTGAAAAAATAGAATTTTGAAAATTCGCGACGAGTTCAGGGTCTGGACCCTACAATAGGGTCCAGACTTTGATACTCTCAGAGTATCAAAGTCTGAATCTTAGCCTCAAGGTCCAGACCTTCCTTGCATAACAGCCAAGAAGGCTTACGGTTCCGGACCTTGCACCAGAGTCCGGACCCTGAAACATGTAAAAGTCCAATTTTGTCAATTTTAACAATTTAAACCTATTCTCATGTCTCTCAAACTTAATCTATGTGCATAAATCATCATTAAGTATAAATAATTATAATCTGGGGGTCGTGAGCTTCATAGATGAAGTCTTTGAGCCGTTAAACTTGATGTCTTCTTCTTCAATCCTTCAAGACTCCATACGACTCCACGAAATCCGCCAACACAAAGATCGTAACACTATGCTATCAATAGCACCAAGCACTAGGTACTATCAAGTTTTTTGCTGTTAGATCTACTCCTTTGGCTATAGTCAACCAATCACCCACTCAACCTTAAGGACTACTATCATCCTAACCGCGCAGCCCTTCATCCAAGGGCCAAAAACCTAATAGCATCAATAACTTGGTGTTATTAATAGTATAGTAGCATATATACATATATATATATATATATATATATATATATATATATAGAGTCCGGTTACTATACTCATATGAGTACAATCGCCTTTGTACTGATAAGTTGTTTTCGATAATAGAGCTTCTGAATCGATGATCCATATCAATAAACATTATCTAGAGCATTTAAAACTTCTAGAAATTAAATTTTATAATTTTTCGATATCATTTACCTTATGATCAAAAGCTCACAAAATTGACAATTTTTAACGGCCGGTATGAGATATTTGCTAGTTTAACAGTGTAAAAGAATCGGAATAGGTTAAATTTTTGATAAAAAAATTCTATTCACTATCTAAATAAAGATCAATAACTCCGATCTTAAATTGAAGGATTCGATCATCTATTTTTAGGATGTCGTTTGATTTTGACCGTTCATTTTATACCTGCTTGATGGACTTTATAATGGTTTCGAAAAAATACGAAATTGATTTTCTAAAAGCTTCAAATACTCTAGATCATGTTTAATGGTGTGGATCGTCGATTCGAAAGCCCCAACATCGAGAATAACTTATGAGTACGAAGGGCTCTATACTCATAAGAGTATAGTAGCCCCAACCTATATATATATATATATATATATATATAGAGAGAGAGAGAGAGAGAGAGAGAGAGAGAGAGAGTAGGGCTACTATACTCTTATGAGTATAGACCCTCTTGTACTCATAAATTTTTAACTGTTGATTGATGGGATGTGTGGTTAGGATAATGGTGGTCTCTACTTAAAATAATAGCGGTTCCTTAGGGTTGAGTGGGTAGTTGGTTAAATAGTATGATCTAACGGATAAAAATGATTAATGGAATAAATCTAAGGGCCGAAAACTTATGAGTATAAGGAAGCCAATACTCATAAAAGTATAGTAGCCGGACTCTCTCTCTCTCTCTCTTTCTATATATATATATATCATAAATTTTTAAAAATTTATGTACAAAATGTACAAGAAAACAGTAACAAAGAAAATTTTGTATATTCATTAAGAGATAAAATAATTTATGCCAATGTTTGTTATCTCGGAATCAAACGGAGCTTAAGTACATNATATATATGTATATATATATATATATAGAGAGAGAGAGAGAGAGAGAGAGAGAGAGAGAGAGAGAGAGAGAGAGCATTTAAAACTTCTAGAAATCAAATTTTATAATTTTTTGACATCATTTACCTTACGATCAAAAGGTTACAAAAGTGATAATTTTTAACGATCGGTATAGGATACTTGGTAGTTTAACGATACAAAAGAATCGGAATCGGATGAATTTTTGATAGAAAATTCTATTCACTACCTAGATAAAGATAAATAACTCCAATCTTAAATTGAAGGATCTGATCATCTATTTTAGGACTTCGTTCGATTTCGATTGTTCATTTTATACCCACTTGATGGGCTTTATTATGATTTCGAAAAATTACGAAATTTATTTTCTAAAAGTTTCGAATACTCTAGATCACATTTAATGGAGTGGATCGTCGATTCGGAAGCTCCATCATCGAAAACAACTTATGAGTATAAAGGACTCTATACTCATAAGAGTATAGTAGCCCTACTCTATACATACATACATACATATACATACATATATATATAGAATTGAGCTCCTATACTTTTAAAAGTACCAAGTCATTGGTGCTTGTAAGTTTTCGACCCTTGGATTAAGGGATGTGCGGTTAGGATGATGTGGGCCCCCTAAGGTTGAGTGGGTGGTTGGTTGAATAGTATAATCTAACAGATAAAAATGATCAAAGATAGAGATCTAACGGTAAAAAAATTACAAGCACCGAGTGCTTGGTACTTTTACAAGCACCATAGCCGAACTCTATATATATATATATATTTGTATATATATATATATATATATATATATATATATATATATATATATGTATGTATGTACGTACGTATGTATGTATGTATATTATATAGTCGGCTATAGTGCTTTTAAAAGTACCAAGCACTTGGTGCTTATAAGTTTTTCCGCTGTTAGTCTATCCCTTTGACCATTTCCACCTATTAAATCATAATATTCAACCAATCACCCACTCAAACCTAGGGACCGCTATCATCATAACCGCACATCCCTTAATTTAAGGGCGAAGAACCTACGAGCACTAATGACTTTAATACTTTTGGCGCGTTTGGTTCGAAGTCGGAATCGAAATCGGAATAGGAATCAAAATAAGCTGGAATCGGAATCGGAATGACTCTATACCTAATTATGTTTGTTCATCACCTGAATCAGATCGGAATAAATCATTCCCATTGTCGGTGTTTGGTTCAGGTGGATATAAAAAATGTAATCAAATTAATATACCAACATTATCTTTATTAATATTAATTTAAATTCAAATTAAAATTAAATATTAAAAATTTACATCAAAATTTGAAATAATATCAAATTTAAATCTATTTTTTAAAAAAAAATTAAACTTTGAAGTTGAGTGGATAATTCAAAATATGAAACTAAATTTTGATTTATTCAAATTCAAATTTAAAATTACAATTTAAATTTTAATTTGAATTCATAAATTTAATTTAAGTTTGAAATAAAATTTGAATAACATTTTATATAAATTAAATTTTAATTTAAATTCAAATTCATAAGTTAGATTCGAAATATTTGATTAAATTTTAATTTTTAATTTAAGTTTAAATTAAAATTTAAAATTATATATTTAATTTTAAAATTTTAACTCATATTTTAATTAAAAAGTTGAAAAAATAAATTTAATCCGAATAAATATTCATTCCGTCCGAATTCAACTTTCAATCCGGTCTCCTAGGCCGGATTGGAAAAAGAGGTGATTGGGGGATTCCCATTCTACTCGGGAATCGGAATCGGAATGGAACTCTCGCGTACCAAACACCCATAAACGAATTTATCTATTCCGATTCCGATTTCAGGGTAAAAAAGAGGCGAACCAAACACGCCCTTAAAAGTATATGAGCTTAATTCTTATATATATATATATATAGTAAGATGCTAACTGACGACCACAAAATTCTAGGAATCATGTTAGATATTGACTAACACTCCACTATCATTAAAGATAATAATAATCTTTCCCTGAATGTATTCGGTTACCTAGAGATTGTACATTCTATATGTGTGCCCTCGATGGAGTTCCTTGAGATCCGCTTGACCCCCTGTTGACTAATGTGACCCTTTTCATGCCCAATTTTAATTTCCTTACATGTCGGGTGTGAGTGCATGAGTATGATTATTGCTACAGATTTTGTGTATGGACGTGTAGAGTTAGGTGTTATGGCTCAGTAGGGGATATATTACATGAGTTTGGGTGTCAGAGATGTTGGGTTAACCTCCCTTGATATCCAAATTGGACCGTGGATTGGGCCAAGGGCCCGAGTTGTGGATTATTTTTCTCATGATGTGTGTTAGAATAATCATAGAGAGGAGTAGACCTTGTGACCTTGTGTACTTACAACTATGGTTACGGTACATGGTCAAGTGGAGATCTTGGGTAGGAACCCTAGTTAGTTAATTCGCGATTAATACACGAATTATACGCGAATTTTTGAAGATACGAATTATACGGCCCCTTTTCGTATTTTTTTGAAAAGTTCGGAAAAAAACGCGATTTCTTCGTCAAAAATAATTGTTCGCGAATTATTCGCGATTCGCGAATTATTCAACCAAAAAAACCACGCTGGCGGTCGCGGATTCGCGGCCGAGGGTCGCGTCGTCGCCGCGGTCGCGGATTTGCGGCCGAGGGTCACGTCGTCGCCGCTCTTGTGGCCGAACTCGTCGGGGTCGTCCTCCTCCTCCTCCTTCGCCGCCCTGGCCGACGCCGGGAGCAAGAGTCGCGGAGGCAGATACCGTCTCGCCCGAGGCCGTCCAAAGAAAAGTGGAAGAGGAACAGTGAAAAAAATCGCGGCTTTAGAGGCAAGAATCGTGTGCGGTCCACGAGGCCACGCCTCGTGGACCGCATGAGAGGCCACTTCGGCCTGGTGGACCTCCCTCTCATTAGTCATTAGTCATTATATATATATATATATAAAATTTTATTTATAAATATATATTCATTTATTATATATAATATTTTATTTATAAATTTGTAATTATTTATTAATATTTCTAAATATATAACTCTTATATATTATTAATATATATTTATTATAATTTTGAATATATTTTATCTATATATAAAAATTATAATAATAATATATATATATATATTATATTAATTATTATATATTTATTATATAGCCAAATTTTTGATTCCGAAGTTTTAATTGGTGAACATATAATATCCGTATGAATCACGTATCCGAATAATTACCAAATCCGTTTTTTAGCCGTATTTTTCAACAAATTAAAAAATTAAAAGACGAATTTTATCCGAATTATATTCGTACCGAATTTTTGCCGAATCCGAATTAACTGACTATGGTAGGAACACATGAGTTTATTGCGTTGAGTTTAGTAGATCAGAGCATGATGCCCTAACCCTGCCGGGTCACAGGATTAGATCGAATCCTAGCATTAGTACGCCTAAACCAGTTGGGCGATGAGCTTGGTGACGGCGATGTAGCGAAGTCAGCGACAACGACGCAACAAGCAGCGAGAGGAAAGAAGAGGGTGAGAGAAGTAGAGAAAGGAAAGAAGAGAATAGAAGAAGAAGAGAGGATGAGAGGCGTATGACAAAAATAAAGCAGTAAACGATTGACTGCTTTATATTATGCATTATGATAGCATATTTAAGACGTTGAAAACTTTGAACGATTTGCTATTTTTCACTTCTTCGGCACTAGCAATGAGTTGGACAACATTGGGTTAGTTTGTTAAATAAATTTTCATTAAGATTATTTGGCTAAATATAATATGTTTAAGATTATTCTGAAAAAAAAAAATCCTTTTAAACTTTTCAGAACCTATAAACTGTTAAAATAAATAGATTTAAATTGTACATTTCTAAACTAGGACTAAGGCATCACTTGCTTGGCTGGCAGCGACCACACACAATTATTGTGCTAGGGGCTCCTGTGCAATCTATTACTTAATATGGAACATAATGCAGTCACAGGAAGAACATGAACACCAACAAGAGGAGTACTCAACATTAATCAACAACAGGCACATTTATTTACTCAACTCAAAACAGGAAGAAGGAGACAAATGGCAGTAAATAATTTTCAATCTGAACAAGAAGCCAAAATAACCTACAACACAAGGATAGGAAAATATATATATAAAAATAGATAAAATCAAAACAAAACAAGATTCACAGTAGGAGAGAAGCAGACAAAGTCAATAGTGCAGTTATCTGATTTCATCGGGTCCCTAATAAATTAATTAGGGTTCAAAAAATAGTAATAATGTGGAATCCGAGGTAGTGATTTCCGCCGTTCCTAATCAATGAGGCCTGTAAATCAGGAGGAAACTTCTCTATCTCTTTCTCTCTGCTTGAATGGGCAGCATACTGATCAATTTCTTAAACGCAAAATACTGAAACTTATTGGACCCCGAAGATTGAACTTTCGAATAAAATCAATCAATGACCGATGATGGCAGAGTGCACAGATCAACAGACAAAATGGGTGCGACCAATATTTTTTTTCTTTTTCAAAGGGAAATAATGATTCAAATAAAAATTTGTAAAGCATGGAAAGTCTAGCTTCAAACGATCAAAATTTGAATTAGCTCTGATACATCTTCTTCTTTTTTTTTCTCATTAAAAACAAGCAAATAACCGGATGAACCGGCGTGGTTCTTTTAATCCGCGAGTCCGGTCCGGCCTGGCAAAATCAGTTCTAACGTGCGCAAAATAAAGTAACCTAACCAATGGACGGCGGAGATGTGTCGCGCGAAGCACTCGTTGCGCGCACGCGATCGGACCGTTACAATTCAAGTTGCCGTTGCCTCTCCCCCGCAATCCAAACCCCGACAACGATAGCAGCTTTTTCGCGGGAAGCAGTTCGACCCTCGTCTTCGCACAAACTACGAAAATGCCACCACCTCCTCCCGACTCCCGAGGTGGAGCTACTGGCTCTCTCTCTCTCTCTCTCTCTCTCTCAGAGTCACAGAGGAGCGCAGCAGCAGAATCTCTGGAAACCCACACCCATACGCTTCCCCCCCCCCCACCGCTCTCGGGTCCGAAGTCCAAACAATGGCATTAAATTTGATTCCCGTCTCTGGCATTATTAACGATTCTGCCATCCACTGCTCGATCTCAGCTGAGACTCTCTCTCATCTGTGTATCTTCTACAGCAAGCTCATACCTGCCTGCTTCTCCTCCTTTTACCGACTGGGGTTAGGGTTTTGGAGTGCGGCAATAAGGCTGCATAGCTACCGGTGAGCTCATTTCCTTTTTCTTTCTTTTTCTTTAACTACATTTTTCTTTCTATTTGTGGTATGTCGTGTATATCTTTGCATGCTTTTTTAGGCAAATGGGTCTTTCTCTGTTTCAAAGTTATTTTGGTTTCATAGGAGGGAAATACAGATGGTGCAGAACTTTTTTTATTTTTATTTTTTATTCTTTTTGACCTTTTCCCTTCAGTAGTTATTATTCTTGGTTCATGTTTATGGGGAAAATGAGGAGCATTTGCTGAATCCTTGTGCTATTCCTAGTTTGTTTTTTTTTTTTTTTTTTTTTTTTTTTTTTTTTTTTTTTTACTCTGTTATTTGTGTTTAAGTCTCAACAACAGTGGTATTTTGAGAAATGATAAATGTTCCTCTTAGACTGTATGTAAGGGGTGATCATACGAAGTACATTTTCCGTAAGTGGTCTCCACAATTGGATTTTACCATGAAGGAAATTTCCTGGACTGCATGTAGATCTAACCCACAAAATACTTCACCTATACTAAGTACTTTAATGTTTGCATTCTTAAATGCCTCTTTCTCTCTTTCTATAGGCTTTTGATGATGGACCCAACGCAGCCGAATGCAAAGAAAGGAAAGCCAGAGCTACACGCACTTCTCCTTGGAACCCTATAACTTTTCGTAAGCGACAATAGAAGGTATCTTATTCTCTGGAAGAATGTCAGACGCGAGGCGGAATTCTGTGGACATCCCTCTCTCGAAAACTCTAGTCGCTCTCAAGAGAGTCCGGTCACTAAGGGACCCGGCTACCAATTCGTTGGGCAAGTATGCTACAACTGCAGAAAATATGATCTGGGAGACTCATTCTAGCAATGGCGCCGTTTTGGAGCTGAGCAAATCGGCAAATTATAATTTGAATGAGGAAATAGGGAACCATGAACATATCATGGAATTGGATCATAGTTCTAGAGCGCACAACCCTCGGAACACTTCGTATAGAAAACCTTCTATGGTCAAAATTAGAGGCTTGAACGCAACACGAACTAAACTAGTTCATAGAGTACGCCAGGATCGTCCACGCAAATCCTTGGATTCCAACTACGGCCGCCAATTTGTAAGCCCTGTGGAGGAGGAAGTGAATTCTTCTAAAAATCCTGCATTCGAGTCGCCGGAGAGGACGAATGGGACATTTGTTAGGAAACCAGTCTATGGCAATTGCAGGAAAACATCTGCTGCGATGAGCCGTGTTGGGAGCCCATGCATGTCGATCGACGAAGCACGTACGACTGGCTCAAGGAGAAGCGCTTTGGGGCTTGGAACTGAAGACACTCGAGTAAAATCTAATGGTGTTGTTGGATCTAACTTTAGTGGCTGCGGATTAAGTTCCTGCTGGTCGGGAACACCGAAATACCATGTCTCAAATCCTTATTCAGATAGTGACTGCCAGGAACAGCCTTTGTTATCTGCTGAGGGGACTGAGACCGCTTTTGCAAAAGCTGCTTCTCCGTACCAAGAAACCCCGCGAAGTTTAAGCCAGAAATTCAGGCCAAGGTCTTTCAATGAGTTGGTTGGGCTTAATGTAGTTGCTCAATCCCTTCTATATGCCATATGCAAAGGAAAGGTTGCTCCAATGTATCTGTTTCATGGTCCTCGCGGCACAGGAAAGACATCAACCGCACGTATTTTTGCAGCTGCTTTGAATTGCGCATCTCCTGAGGAACACAGGCCATGTGGGTTGTGTAAGGAATGCATGTTTCAGTTTTCTGGAAGGAGCAGAGATGTGAAAGAGCTCGATGCTGCTAAAATAGATCGCATGGAGAGGGTTAGAGCTCTTCTGAAAAGTGCTTCTCTTGTTCCATATTCCTCACGCTTCAAGGTGTTCATTATTGATGAATGCCAAATTTTGCGAGAAGAGGCATGGTCAGCTATCTTAAAAAGTATCGACGAACTTTCTAGACATGTTGTGTACATTATGATTACTTCTGACCTTGAAGAGGTTCCACGTAGTCCTTTGTCACATTGCCAGAAGTACCATTTTCCGAAGATAAAGGTTGCTGACATTGTCTATAGGTTGCAAAGAATATGTATAGACGAAGGATTGGAGTTTGACAATGATGGTTTGCACTTTGTTGCCACTAAATCTAACGGTTCTCTTCGAGATGCAGAGACAATGCTTGACCAGCTTGGTTTGCTCGGGAAAAGAATCACAATATCTCTTGCACATGAGCTTGTGAGTTGTTATTGTTAGTCATCCTGGGAAGATATATTTGGTTAGAATTGCCATTCATGTTGCATATATCCCTGTGATATATTACATATTCAACCCTGCAAAATTATCTTTGTACACATATATTCTTGCATAATCTAAATTTTCTTTTGTTCACTCCAAAAACTTAGTTTATTGCATATCTATAGTCCTCTTTGTACCAAAAAACACGCTCTTTGACAAAGTTTTCTTCCCCTGAATAGGATGATTCCCTACTTAATATAGTGGCTTATTTGGGTAAGAAACTGCAATTTCAAGGGTTATATATGAAAAATCAAATTTTACAAGATATTCGCAGCTGTATGTGTATATATCATTCATTGGCTTGAGTTATCATTCAAGTTGCATGTATTCTTTTTAAAGAATAAATAGGAGTCAAAGCCTTTTATCCTGTTTTTTTTTTTTTAATACTTTTGTGCAGATAGGATCTGTTTCTGATGATGAGCTGATCGAGTTGCTAGACCTAGCACTATCTTCGGATACTGCTAATACAGTAAGAAAGGCTAGGGAGCTTATGGGAACAAGGGTTGATCCTCTTCAGTTAGTATCTCAGCTGGCAAATCTTATCATGGACATTTTGGCAGGGCGATGTCAATCTGGACTCTCTGAAGTCGGCAAAAACTTTTTTGGACGACATGCCTGTATGTTATTATTTTTATAGTTAGAATTGCCGATATAGACATAATTAGCACAATGGTGCTTGATTTCTTGCTAGTATTCTTCTTTCAATTATTTGTCTGATTCTTAATGTGTCATTCTATACAACCATAAATCGGTCTGGTCACAAGTATCAAGATATTGTCTATTACTTGTGAATTCCATAATCCATGTTAGTGTATGCTACTCTTCTTTATGAATTGTTTGGATATTTGATCACACATTTCTGATTTCAAATTAATGACCTAATATATGTGGTCTTCCCTGTGCCTGCGGTTGGGTCAGACATCAAAGAAAGACATGGAAGAGAAACAAGAGAGAGAGAGAGAGAGAGAGAGAGAGAGAGAGAGAGAGAATGGCAAAGTACACATAGGTTTATGTGGATTGGCTTAAAGCCTTTGTCAACAGGCAGAATCATGGAAGAGTATAAAAACATGTTTAATCTCTCAGAACCATAGCCTCAATGCATCGAAAATGCTCAAAAAACACAGAATTTTCGGCCTTTCTTCTGTCATAAGAATCCCTAACGAAAAGCCTTAAATACCCATCCGATAGTATCCTTTTCTAACTTGATCCGATATCTATACCTGTCAATGCAGATGATGCAGTCTGGACAGCTGATATCATTTCAAACCATCAGATCGGCATGCACAAATTAGAAACCATCTGTACATGCCTCCAGTTTTGTATGTTCGCTACAAGAAAAATAGCATATAAGGACCTTTTTTTGGGTTATTAATGGTGCTTAAAAGCATCCCAAAATAATCTAACACCATAGCATCAGCAAATGAAGAGTCGCCACATATATACTGATGCTTATACCATGCATTGATGAAATATATTCTTACGCTTTAAAGCGTTCAGAAATTTTCATAGAAGCATTAGAATTTTTCAAAATTTTGATGCTTTAAAGCAACGGAAAAATTAAATTAATGGTTTAATCCTTTAATCAATTGGTTTGACACAAATGGTTCATATGATGACGCCTTTGAAGCGTCAGTATTTGTTATATAATAGGAACACTTAGGGATGCTTCCCTCAAGTGTCGTCTAAAAAATGTCCTTATAATAAGATTTTCTTGCCATGTTGATACTAAGATTGCGTGATGAGCCATCAAACAGTGGTTGAAACCAGTTAATTAATAGTCAGCAATAAACTTGAACAGTGTTAGTTCAATAATAGGTTGATAAGGTTTCACGTCTAAACCGACTACTAAATTTTTCACCTATTCTATATTTCTGATTCAACTCGTCAAATTATTTCTCAAACAATAAGCAACTTCATTGTTTTACATATTTTGTTTCAAATATGCATTGAAACTTCTGGTCCTCTAGCATCTTGTATTCGAAAACTATGTATAGCACTATTCATGCATGCAACTGATTGTTGCACTCTTCTGGTATCTGCTTATATGCTTTGTTTTGTATGTTATTTTTCTATTTGGTTATCTTGTTTGTTGATTTCTTCATGCAGTAGCAGAGGTTGGAATGCACAAACTGAGGCATGCATTAAAACTATTGTCTGAAGCTGAAAAACATTTAAGAACGTCAAAAAATCAGGCAACATGGCTTACCGTTGCTCTTCTGCAGTTTAGCAATTCAGAATATTCTCCTCTAATGGAAATGAATGACCCGCATGGGTATCCTAGAGCGGCCTATTTGAGAGGTAATAAGTGTCACTATTCTTATTATTAAATTTAGTACAAGTTGTGTTGTATGAGCAAGCGTGTGCGCATGCGTGCGTGCATGAGAGAGAGAGAGAGAGAGAGAGAGAGAGAGAGAGCTAACCATGAAGGCATTAATGAGTTCTTCCATTAGAGTTAACCATGAAGTCATTGATGTGTTTATAACCTTATTTTATCTTTGTTGTGAAAATGCAGATGAGTGGGCATCAAGGAAGAATATGGATAGTGCTGTTTGTTATGCGTGTAACCACAATAAATCCAACTGCACAGAGAGACATTGCAGAAGGCTAAAACTGGAGAACATCTGGCGGAAAGCTGTAAACAAATGCCAGACAAAGCCATTAAGAAGTTTTCTCCGGAAAGAAGGAAGCTTGTTGTCACTCCATGTGACTGAAGGTGGTTAACATCTGTGTTTGTGTATTTTTGTTAACAGTCCTTTAATGTAATTTGCTATATTGGCTTATCTATATCCCCGCAAAGTTATCTACTGTAAATCTGAATAAAAAATACAGTTTTGTCACAAAAATATCCATATGTTCTATTGGGAGGTCATCCAATTCACTGAGAAAACTTGATGTTGTATTAGATAAAGTTATTCAAAGAGCAACTTGTTGTTGGTATACAAAACTAATTCTGTTTGTAAGAAATTTAACATCTGAAATGGACAAATGAAAGTTTAGATTTTGCTGGAATATTGTGTGCAACTAGATTACTTTGCAAGAGTATATTAATAAATAGTTTTTCCTAAAAACTGGTTTCCTACTGGTGGTAATTGGGTGGTTCCCTTAAACCAAGATTCGAGGGACTAGTGCCACGACAGTTTTCTTCCCCCTCCTGAGTCCTCACTTGGCTTAGTGAGACTGGTTAGCTAACTCCTTCGTCTGTGTTATGCTTGTGCAGTTTCATACATGCTTCAGAATATTAATGGTCTTTTCCTTTTGTTTAAAAATCAATGTAATGTGACTTGTGCTTTTCTAATTGTTGTCACTCTCAACATTCAATGTAGGTGATTCTAAATGCACTAATTTGTATCAGCTGTTGGCCTTTTCTTTTATCTTGATATCATAGTTGTGAAGCTAATGCTCAAAATTATCCTTAAACATTCCATCACCTAATCTTTTATATTTAGAGTTCAACTAAATCTTTTGTATTTGGAAATGACAAGTTTTAATTTTAATCTTACAAAGCATCGAAATTTCAGATCTGGCAATAGCTGAGGTGGGATTCAGTCACCCTGACCATCTTTCCAGTGCCGAACAACTACAGAACCAAATCGCAAGTTCGCTTCAGCATGTGCTCGGTTGCAATGTGGAGATGAGACTTAAACTTGTACCAGCACTGCTAAGAAAAGACGCCAGAGGGAAGAGGCAATCATTCAGCTTGCTAAGCTGTTCTGGTCGGAAGCAAGAATTATCAGATTCCGCGATGACTGATGGAGATGAGACAGAGAGATCTTCAAAAAGAGAACCATCCTTCAAATTCTATTCATCTAACAGTGCCAAGCCAATTAACGACCCAAATTTCTTTCACGACAAACAAGCAGTCACTGTTGAGAATGATTCTCCAGAGGGGAAAGGTGAAGGTATTGAATGTATTGGTGTTCAAGAACCCGAGCTCCAACCGAGCTGTTTAGCAAAGACACTGAAGCTTCAAAGAAGATTCTTTTCGGCTGATGTTGCTCACATGATATGTTTAAGGATGCAGCCACATAACAAAATGGATTTGTCAATAACTAAGAAGTCAGCTTTCGAGACTTACTTCTGCCCATATGATCCTTACAACCAAGGCTTCCGATCAGACTCACAATTTACCTGCAGTTCAAGAGAAGATACTTTGTAAGTTATCTGATTACTGTTGTTGTTACATTAAAATGCGAAGATATATAATTGTTGTCTCTGCCCTCTACTGTAGCTATTATTTGTAGTCTAGCCTCTGCGCCTTGATTTTGAAATCTGAGCAATTATATGGTTTTTAATCCTATTATCTGATACGCATATGACAAATCACATGCTCTGCATGCTGCCCATGTCCTATGTATGACCATTTGTATTACCGTCAGCGATATTTGTGTATTGCTGTTTTCAGCATTTAGGAGTTCGCTTTTCTGTACAGATCAAGCAAAGATTCAAGGTTTAGCTCAAAGTTCCTCTGTTGGAAGGCTCCAAAGCCGTCCATTTAAAAGGTACTTTCTCTATAGTTGGATATTATTTTCTATTTCCTTTTTATATTTTTCACTCCGTCGCGCTATCTATTGAACTCTTTTTTTTTTTTTTACTTTATTTCTTGTTGATGGTACCCCTCATGGATGAAAACAAGCAACACTGTGGCAGTATTGTAGCCTCTTCTACTGTGTTAATAGGTCAATCCAAACAATCATTTTTCTATTAAATCTTAAGCCAGTGGAGAAATAGTGTTTTAGTATTTTAACTCCAATACTTGAACTTTTGGGCTTGAAAATTTTTAATAGGCCCGTGATGTGAAACTTGAGTTAAGTACGTGCAGGAGCTTTAAATTAGATGCTGGATGGGCCAGGTGGGGTTCAAGAAATAACTATTTTTTTCCGAAAGCTCAAGTCGCTAACAAAATGATGGCTTTAAGATCATATCAACAGCCCTCCCTCTCAGCTCTAGGGCTCAAAACCATCTTTAATAGGCCCAACTACTGAAACTTCGATTAACTGGGTGGAGGTTTTTGTTAACTAAATGCTGGATGGGCCTGGTGTGATTCGAACCTAAGAACTCTAACATGTGAAATAACCTTTTTTTTTTTTTTTTTTTTGCTTTGAAAACTTAAAACTACTAGAGAATGCTATTTTTAATATATTATTTCCAAAAAAATGGTTATTAAGTTTGCCTACCTTTTATCTTGGGTATACAATTCTTCCATTACTTTGTTCTTTATGCTGATTGGAATCGATAATGCGTGCAGAGTAACCTCAATTTGGAAAATTATTATCCTTTCATGCCTTACTAGGCACACTTTTTACTCATTTTCTTGAGGAAAATTGTAAATTTCTATAATAAGAAAATTCTACTATCTATGTGAAGCCGGTTTCAGAATCATTTTGATTCTTCAAATACAATGTATCTGAGAAATGTCCTCTCTAAAAACTTTAAGCACCCAGAAAATAGTATTTTAATACTTTATATTCACTAGCCATGTGAAATAACCGGTTACATTAACGCTCCTAGAGAATGGCTTGAGACCCTTGAAGAGACTTGTGATGTTCTGCTCTGATACGTTATGAAATAACCATTTCGCTCAAAAGCTTAAGCTAGTGAACGACGCTAATTTAATATTTCGTATGCAATCGAAAAGTTATATGCATGCCGTCGCCTCAATATGTATCAAATTGCTTCAAACATCAAACATAGACTTTGTTGCGAAGTAAAGATGGAATATGCTTTTATTTTGCTGTGGTCAGCTACGTTAGTGGTGCTTTGTGATCTTTATTGGTTTGTTTGTAACTTTCTTTTCCTTTCCAGGGTCCATCACTTATTAAGTTCAAGTGAATCGCACAGTGGAATTGATTTCTTGTACCAGAGCAATCATATATCAAGAATCCTTTACAGGTTCAGCGGCATCATTTGGATTCGAAAAGGATTCTCATTTCTGCGGACGTTTTTCCCAATTCTTCTATGGAATTTTGAAGATAATGTAACTTGAATCTAATTAGATGTAACTACTCACCTAAGTAAAGATTGTTCTTAAGGTAAATTGGTGAACTATTTGGATTATGAAGGGTTGCCTTTGTATATGGAGGCTCGAACAATCCATTTGTAGCGCAATTTTGAGATTTGTAGTCTGATGTACAGTCTTTCTTCGTGCAAAATTTTTAGTTCTTTTTCGCAGCCCTCTCGTTTAATTTCAGTTAGTATTTTCCATGCAATTTTAGTGATTCTGCTTTTGCTTCACATTTCCAGCGCAAGTGGCAAAAGGTTTGGTGATTGGTATCTGAGGTCTATGTTGGAACAATTGTGTAGAAGAAGTATATAAAGTAGGAAGATGAAAAGGCTTCAAGGCGTGTGGCAATGCGACTCTCCTTAAGGCTTAATCCGTTCCCACTGTTTGAATAATTTGGTGTGCACTAGGTCAACGAATAGTCTTCCAGAATATAATGAAGTATAAACTTCAACTGCTTTTGCATACATCAAGTCGAGCTTTTGATCATTCACAAAAAGAAAAATAGAATAAGAAACAAAAATAAATATTATTATGAATGGAGACTTACTTTTCAACGGTTTTTTTCAGCAATCAATGCTATGGGCTTATATAGATCACGAACGGGTGCTTTATAAAGTGACACTTTATGAACATGTAATTCATGAAGCGGCTTTTCAATTTGTAACTTTTCATTTGATCATAACTATCAATAGTTATACAAGTCAAATCCAATAAATATAAAAATTAATTCCAACAGATACATGCATGAAGTGGCACACTATAAAGTTGTGTGTTTTCATGCAAATCTTTTCACCAAAATGTAAAATCTGAAATATTTGAAATGAGGAATTCAAATAAAATTGAATTTGAATTCAAATTTCAAATTTATTTAGTAAATATGGCTATGAGTGTGTGTGTGTGTGCGCGCGCGCGTGTGTGTGAACTGAGAGAGGATGTGGATTTTCGTGAATTCGTACCAAATCATGTGAAACAAAAGCACCATCTCGAAGGTCCGGCAGTGTTGAACGTGCCGGTGCAATCTGTTCATAAATATGAAGGATGGATTTACTGCAATTGCGCAAAAAAATAAAAAATCGTGCAATTTGACCCATGAAATGCCATGCTTTTCGAATAAATACCTCGATTCAGTAATTTGCACTTATGCAAATTTCATTCCCAAAACATCACTATATCACACCAAATTGTACTGCGGTCTATTGTAGGACTTACAACATTGATGGACCATGAACGTGGTACTTTTCGTTTCATTGAAAACTACTTCTAAATGTGTAATAAAACACCCTCTTTAGGACATTCATAAAAAAATGTTCTCAGTTACTACAATTTATTAATGGATTATTCAAGTATCTTTTTATTTTAGGAGACAAATTTTTGGATATTGTCTTTGGGTCTTTCGTAGGATTTCTTTGTGGAGTTGGTACTGTATGATTGAGGAGGCAACAGCAGGAGTCATCGTCCTCCCATCTTCCTTTCTTTTCGGAGTAGCGTTCCAGGTGGATTCCATGTTGCCAAAAATAGTGTATTACCATTTATGTCTATTACCCTTTATGTCTATTTGTTGTATTCTTGTCTATGGATTAGTCTGATTGCTTGGTTAGGATTAGTCTGATTGCTTGGTTGGGATTTGTCTGATTGTGTGACTGGTACTCTCACGTTGAGCGTCCAAAAGCCATTCGGGCACCCGCAAGGGACTGTCCAGAATGTTCAACCCTTCACGTTCTAGCTCTTTGGATGGGAGTCTGGAAGGTTTTTGGACGCTCTCAGGTGAGATTTGAAAAGATTCCGACTCCTATAGGATAATCTTGGCATCCGAAAGCTACTTTCTTGCCAACCTTGCTCTCTAGAAGAGTGTCTACTAGTTTCGAGCACTCTCTTTGGGTCGTCTGAAACTGTTTTGGGCGCCCGAATTATGGTTCCAGACGTCCGAAAAGGTCTGGAACTATGTTTTTTTTTTTTTTCTTTTGGAACTCCATTTCATTCCAAATTAATTTCAATTCGATCCAAACTCTATCTTTGTCATGCCCCGGGTCCCTTTTTGTAAGCCATTTTGAAATTGGGCTATCTTTGTAAATTAGAGTCTACGACAAAACGCCTATTTTTTTTTCTAACCTTGACCTAGGAATGTAAGAGACCCACCACAAATACAAGAAACTCTCCGTTCCAAACTAACGGAATCTTCTCTGTATTTGCACGGCGTAGCACATAGTACAAGTATCAACCATGACCTCCACCCACACAAACAACATTCACGGGTCACAAGAATTATCATTTCAAAATTCAGGTCCATTCCTATTAGTTAAAAGTGCCTCCCACCCGAAGGCTTCACTTTGAAGCTCTAGTTTTTCGAAAATCCACGAAAAGTCGAAAAATCACTTTGAAAATTGTTTTCCACATGGAAAACTTTATTTTGGAAACACTACCACGAAGAGTAGAAAGTCACATTTCGAAATTCGAATCCAAAGTCATAAGTGTCCAAAAACCACGAATATTTCAAAAAACATGAGTAACCAAAAACTCATAATTACGACATCCAAGAATTCGTGAATAAAAATCATCAACTGAACTATACAGGAGGTAAATTATACTATCTTATGTATACAACAAGCATCAAACCAGAACTGATACCGTAAGGTCGGGATCTCTATCTCACGCTATTTATGGCCTCATGCACCGTCCTGAACTTCACCGCCTGAGCTATCTAAAAAAATAGTGGGGGGTAAGAACATGTAAACATGTCTTCCCCTCCCAGTGGGTACTACAAGCCGATAAAGGTAAGCTGTACACACCGGCAGATGGAAGAAATAAACAGCAGTAGTAACAAATATACAAGGTAAAATACCAATGAATAACAAAATATTATAAACTACTAAACGATGGATGTCGCTACTATAAGCTAGACAGATATCAGATATCATGCGCAACTCATATAGAAATACTATGCATTGACGGGAATGCGTACTAGTCCAAAATATGCCCAAATCACTATGGCCGGTTATAAAGACCTGGCATAAGCTCGCCCACTAGGTCGCAAGACCAAAATCAAGTACTACTCCGGAGGGACACATCAACTCGCACCCAAAGTCGCTTACTCTTTTTAAGCGCGATGTATATCAAGTCTGGGGGGAAGAACTCAAGGTGGCGAATCCTGTCTATGAAACATCACCTCCCACTAGGCTGGCAACTGAAGAACCCTGGGTTAGAAACCCTATCTAAGACTCCTTCAGTGCCATACAAGCTGTAGTTATATGTGTATGCTCAAAACTGCAACAATTTAGACTAAACAGTCAAATCACTATCCGTAGGCGACAGTAGTAACCAAGTGGTACCTCAAGGAATGTAAACGATGACACTGAGATCGAAACTCTCTGGATCGACTAGCATGCTACACTACACGAGTATATAGGAAAGATAAAGATAATGCAAGTAACAGAGGTGAGCATGTAAAGACCCAATCACGGCGGAATACGCCATCCGACCCCTAGGTCAAATCTGAGAGAGTAAACGCCAATAAGGTCAACAAGTACGAGGTCATCCATAATATGAGTATAGGAGCGCCAACCAAACAAGTCAACAAGTAAGTACGAGATCATCCATAACATGAGTATAGGAGCACCAACTAATCAGGTCAACAAGTACCAGATCATCCATAACATAAGTATAGGAGCACTGACAAATCAGGTTATCTAGGATGTACACGATCATGTATAAATAACACTACCGCTCTACTTCTAGGTCATGACATATGAAAACAAGAGTATGACTAAGTAGAGCATATGTATAGCGAAGTCATATGGTGTCAAGCTCGAATAGACTAGATATATACAAGAAGTAACAAGTAAGAGTGAAGGGAACACCACCGAGCTTGCACCATAATACCGACTTCGGATCGAAGTACCCACCTGTGTTGCAATTGCACCTAGCTCCCATGGTATGCAGAACCGTCGATCGAACCTTTAACAAGTTCACCAAGTCAGAAACCAAACCAACTAACTCAAAGGCATCGCTCACAAACCCCAAAATCACTCACGAAATTGGCTTCCCGAAACTGACTCTCGGACTCATCGAGAATCCCGAAAACGCACCGACATATGCTTGCGGGACCCACGAAGTGTCCCAAAACACACCGACATGTGCCGCGAGTCACCACCATATCCATTTGAGTGTTTGGGCAGCAACCACAAACACCAAGGTCAACTCGGTCGTCGCGAGTCGACCATTTCGCTCTGAGCTTCCGAAAGTGTCCATTTTGGCACCGAAAGCCTCCGCTGCTCACCTATCACCTTCGAACACACAAGCCTACCTCGTCGTCTAGCCAACAGGGCCAAGCGATGACTTTCGAGATAACCATGCAGCTGAAAACTCATCACAATGCGAAACTGCGTTCTACCAACGATTTCGCCGAAAAACACACCGAAACCCCTCCGCCACTCATCCACTGCCTCCGATCTCCAAAGGTGGTGGTAGCAACTAGCCAACAAGGCTTGGCGGGGTATCTAGGGCATTTGAATGACCAATGTGCGAAAATCACAACTTAAACCACATCCGATCGGCGAATTTTCGCTAAACGACGCCGCGGGACCCCGTTTCCACTCTGTAACAGCTCCCGAACCTTTGACGATCAATCGAGGGGCCGCTAACAGTGATTATATGCTGTCGGAGGCTGTGCACAAGGTCCCTAATACATAAAACTTGCAATCAGCTCAACATAGCATTAATTACTACTAAATTAATACATAAACACGAGTTTCGAGCTCGTTACCCCGATCCATGTCATAGCGGATCATCAAACCAGTCGATTTGATTTGTCTTGATACGAAGAAGCTCGTGCTCACTGTCCGGAGCACGATTGACGGTCAGACGACTTCGAAACAGCAGAAAAATCCTCGAAAAGCATGCTCCTAGAAGGAGTCAAGTCCCGCACACGTACCGGCGCTTCTTCGATCACAGCGAATGTGAGCACGGGTCTCCACAAGGCCCCAGGAGTGCGGTGCTCACTCTCGGTTGCTCGCTGAAGTCTCTGATGGCTGGAAAGATGGAGCTTGGCCAAATTAGCCTCGGTTTTGAGTCTAGGCCGAGCTAGGGCATGAAGCACGGAGCTACAGGAGGCAGCCGCATGAGCTCCAGCTAGAGTGTGGTCACCATAACCAGAGAGAGAGGTCGGGACCCCTAGCGGCGGCGGGAGGCAGCGGCAGCGTGGCAACAACGATAGGGCTTCTAAAAGGCCCGCAGCTAAGACAGAGCGGTGCGGTGCGGTGCGGTGCGGTGGCGGCTCGGAGATGTCTAGGGCGGCGCCAGTGGCCTCCCTAGGGCCGACGGCGATGGCCTGAGGTAGCGCTGCGTGGTAGCGACGGCCGGGTGGCTCCCCTTAGCCGCACGGCTCTACTGCTCTTCACCTTGGTCGTGGCGACTCCTTGCGACACAGCGGCGCCGGAGAACCTTAAGGATGGTCGCCCGAGGTCTGGTGATGATGCCGACAACGATCCCTGTAGTGTCCCTGGTGTTTGGCGATATGTGTGATTTCAGCATCTGTGGCTTGTCGACACATCCGGTGAGTGTCGAGACAAGTCGGAGTCGTTTTGGCGCGAATTGGACGCAAAACAAACTCGGCATGGTGCGAGAGTGGAGTTCTGACATTTTTTTTTTTGAGTTTTGACATTGAAATCTACAAAGTGCAGGATTTCAGTGTTTAGTACCGGTACCCCAGAGGGATTATAGAACTGGATGCTCTCGGGTTTGCACAGTTTAATGCTGAGTACCAGTACCTATTATTGAGTACCAGTATCGAGCTTGAGTACCGGTACTGCATCGGGCTAGTACCGGTACCCAGCGCACAATGTTTGCGGTGAGAGGGCCAAGTACCGGTATTCAAGTTGAGTACCGATACCCCAGTGGCAGAAGTGAGTTAGTAAGAGATACTTTGGTCTTTTTGATTGTCGATTATTCCAACCAACCCAGCTTATATATATATGCTTAGGGAGCTTGGAGAACAGCATTTTTCCTCATTCTCCTCTCTCTCTAGCTAATATACATCGTGCGTTGGGGATTTGAGGGTCGAGCTCGTTCGGATTTGTCGTTTCTTCGGAGGACCGTTGTGCGCGCACCGTGTTTGAGTCTGGTTGAGGCCGTTGGAGGTCGAGCTAGCATAAGGTTTCTCCTATCGACTTCTAGCCGACGTTGGACGAGCGTTCGAGGTGGGTTGATATTTACTGAAATCGTCTGATTTTCTCCTAAGTCGTAGGATTGTCAGCATGTGGTTTTGCTTTTGTTATCATGTTAGTAGCTCAAATTCAGGGATTTACATGTTTTATGAAATCTGAGTTTTGGAGCATGATCTAGTAATTTAGACAAATTTATATGCTGAATCTGGAATTGACTTAGAAGAAAACTCGTTAAACATATATTGTCATTTTTCGAAAAGTTATCATATTTAACTTCATGAGCTATTGTTCTTTTGTATCACCATCGTTGGAGCGTAGTGGATACTCATATTAGTGTAGGATGACATTACGCTCGTGCTGTGGGGCCGAGTTTATTTTACAGTAGTGTTTAGACTGTTATGTACTGTCGAGTGTCGTCGTGGTTGACGGTGAACCCGAATGTTAACATCTTATTTCAGATTGTGCCGAGGGCATGTGAGTTTTGGTTGTTAGACCAGTTTTGACCAATTTGCATTGATTATAGCCTATGTGAGCCTGATTGAGCTCGATAGAGATATGCTTGCATACTGGGTTGGGTCGCACCCACGAGTGCCGTTCCGGAGTGAGACTTTGACTTGCGTTGATGTTGCAACAGTCCTGTTTGGACAGTTTACTTGGACCGGCCACCCCCGTGGGTGGTGTACGGTGTAGCTTAGTTACAGGCAGGATGGGTCCATTTGGGCAGCCCGTGTGAGATTGGGTCAGTGGTAGCTAGTGATGCATGTTTATGTCTACAGATAGTTTGTTTTGATAGCGATAGTATAGTAGCATGTAGCTGTAGAGTTCTTTCCAGCTTTCCTTACTATCCTTTACTTACCTTACTGTAGACTTAGTAGGTGGGCTGTTGAGGTCGGTGATGGTACCCACTGAGGACTATTCTGTTTTGCAGTAGTTCTCACACCCAGTTGTTGCCATCTTTTTGCAAAGCCTTTGTTTGCAGCTGCTGCTGGTTCTGATTTCGACCGAGACAAGGGAGTCGCGAGCTAGAGTCGTCCCTTCCCTGGTCGTTTGCTAGAGGAGCACCCATCAGAGATAGTTTTGGGCTTTATGTACATACTGTTATGTTATTGTGGTACTCACTGGAGCGAGGTGGTTTGGTAGCCTTGTGTATATATACAGTGAACCCTTTCTGTTTTATATATACATGTTTTAGTTTTAGCAGCTCTGGACTTTGGTTGTAGCTCCTATTTGTTTGTAGGTACAACCATCGCTTCATATACACGAAAAATTTCTATGTATATGGCAGGTCTGTTGGCGTGCCCGGGGAAACGAGGTAATCCGGGGCATGACAATCCCAGTCGGCGGGAGCCCAGGGACAGGTGGCTCGGGATCCTTCCCGACACACACAAAGAGAGAGAGAGAGAGAGAGAGAGAGAGAGAGAGAAAGAGAGAGAGAGAGAGAGAAGGAAAAAAAAAGTTGTTTCTTCTTCTCCAACGGCCGGCGGTAGCGACGACGACGGCGGCTGACCTTAGGGATGCAAACAGGGCGGATCTAGGGGCGGGAGCCCCGCCCCACCTCCTGCCCCGAATCCGTTATGGGTTAAAAAATACATCCCATAATCCATCCCGCCTCGTAACCCGCCTCCCGCCGGCGCCCCGAATCTGCCCTGCCAACTACTATTTTTTATAAAATTATAATATTATCAATATTTTGTAAAATATACATTAATAATTTTTAATAATATTATATATATAATTTAACAATATTAATTATAAACTTCAAAAATATCAATCACAATTCAAAACAAAATTCAAAAATTTCAAATACATTAGAAATGAGAGTACTAACTTATTTATATTTTGAACTTTTTTGTAAATATATTATTTTTTAGGAGTATTTTTTAAAAATATAAATGATTTTCGGAGCGGATTCGGGGCGGATCATGGCGGGGCGAATTCGGAGCGAATTCGGGGTAAGTCAAAATTTCTTCCGTTTCCTGTCCCGAATCCATCTCGGATCGTAAAATTTATCCCGTTTCCCGCTTCGAATCCGTTTATTTTCTCCCATTTACTACCCCCGTCGGGGTGGGTCGGGGCGGGAGGATTTCATCACCTATTACGATGCTTTCGAGTCGACTTGGGATGTATCCTAATGCAGAAGGACAAGATGATCACATATGCACTGCATTAATTGTAACCCTACGGGAAGAACTATCCTATACAGGATTTAGAGCTCGCGGCAGTAGTTTTTGCCCTTAACTATGGAAGCATTACCTTTAGGGTGCGTTTGGTTCGCATTATGAAAGATTACTAGGAATAAAAAATATTCGAGAATCTTATTCCTATTCATCCTATTACTAAGAATGTGAAATTCATGTGTTTGGTTTGCACGGTAATATTAATTAGCCATGTTATTTAATATTACAAAAAATATACAATTAATTAATTAATTTATTTAATTAATTTTAGATAATGTTACCAAAAGTTTCAACATCTTTTTAGAAAAAAGGGAGAGAGAGTATAAGTTAGAGAGAGAGAGAGCATAATTAAAAAAATAGAAAGAAAAATATAGTCGAAATTAGAGGGAGTGAGAGAGTAGAAATTTTAGAAAGAGAGAGAGAGAGAAAGCTTAGTTTAGAGAGAGAAAAAAAGTTAAATTTTAGAGAAAAAAATAAGTTTAGAGAGAGATATAAGGTTAGAGTGTAAACAAAATAATATCAATTAGCCTGCGGGTAGGAAGAAAGAAAGAGATTATATATATTATGATTATCCCAATCCACTAATATGAGGATACCCACCCTCCCTCAAGGGAATGAGATTAGTACTTTGGGGTGAATTTTTTTCCCAAGTGAATCCAATATTACCAACTAGATTACTTAGTGCGCTTAGCCAAACACCGTCATATTTTTTATTCCCATTGGATTACTAGGAATCTTTAAAAGATAGCGCGAACCAAGCGTACCCTTATGGCGTCCACTGCGAAGTCTTCACTGACCATTAGAGCCTTAAGTACCTTTTCACTTAGAAAGAAATGAACTTAAGGCAAAGACGGTGGCCGGAGCTACTAAAGGACTACTGTAGTATACTGAACTTCAGCAATTGCGAAGTTAGAATGTTAGAATAGTAATTGAAACTATTCTACATCTTTTGAAAGGTTGTCGAGAGGTTTTCGGCAAGTTACTTGAGCGAACGAGTGGCCGGAAGAGCAAAAGTGCATTGAAGCGGCGAAATCCTGAAATTAGCACTGAATACCGGTACCAGCATGCTCGGGTACCGGTACCCAGCACAGCAGCTGCGTGGCTGAGGGATGTTATGGTCATTTCACTTTCTAAACCTGTTCTTATCAGCTCTGGTCGACCCCTTAGCTTATCTTTATCCTTCTGGAGCTGAGGATAAGGTAAGAGCTCCTCTCTCTCTTTCTCTCTCTAGGTTTTCCATTTTGTAAGTCGGAAACTAGTGGATTTGAGCTTAGTTCTTCCTCCCCTTTGGTTGTTAGCTGGTTGGAAGGCTTTGAACCTATGTTTTGCTGTTGGAGAAAGGTGCTTTGGAGGTGTCTCGCAGCCCTGGCTCAGCAAGAAGTTGAGTGAAAACTTAGTGAGGTGAATGATTCAACTTCTCTCTAGATTAATGCCATACTAGTGAAGTTGAGTTGGTTTTTGGTTTCTTTGTTATCAGCTGGTTTTGGGAAGGATTAAAAAGCTATAGAAGAGGTGTTTCTCTGTTCTAACTCAGCTAGGAACTAAGTGGAAGCTTTCTGAGGTAAACTATTCAACTTATCTCTAGTTTGAGGCTATAGTAGTGGGTTGAGCTCGTATTTTACTTCTTTGTTGCCAGCCAACTTAGGGAAGCTTGTAGCAGAGGTAAAGGAGGTGTTTTGGGCTGTGTTTCTACAACCTTAATCCAGGGGAAAGTTGGATTGAAGTTTGGAAGGTGATTAGCTAACTTCTTCCTTGAGTTTAATGCTATATTAGTTGTAGTAGTGATAGTAGTGGTGTTGTTTTTGAGGTTTGTTCACAGCAGGTTATATGAGCCTACTTGGCTGAGTTTGGCGACTCTTGTGAGCTGGTTTTGGGGTGTTTCAACCTGATTTGAAGTGGAGTTCAAATTGGAATTCTAAACTAGGTATGATTCTACCTAGATTAGATGCCTATATGAGATTGTTTAGTAAAGATTGAAGTCAAGCTTCTAATTTGATTAGTATGATTGCTAGGGTGTAGGTTCACAGCAGAATTAATTGTAGCAGGGTATTATATCCTTTCTGGTTAAACTTTGGGAGCTTTCGAAGGCTGGTTTCGGTGTACCAATCTGAATCGAAGTGAGGAAGTAAGCTTTGCTACTATACTAGGTGAGATCCTAGCCTAAATTATGAAAAGTTTGTGAGATTTACATGTAGAAATTGAAGTTAAGCTCCTAGCTAATTTTAGAATCATTGCTAGGTGGCTTAGAGGCTTCGGATTACCTTCAGTTACGAAATCGACGAGAGTCGACAGCAATTAGGTGGGTTTGACCTTACTGAAATAGAAGAATTTTCTCTATATCTTCTTTGACATTATAGAATTGGAGTTGTTGCATATTCATGTAAATACATGCTATTTGAAGGAATTGGGGCAGCATCAATATGCATACTATATCGGATATAATGGAATCTCTAGGTAGTATGGGAGAATTATGAAAAGGCTTCACATATATAGATTACTTGCTTGCTTAACATGCATTACATGATGTTAGTATGCTTGTGAAGACAAGTTAAGTAGGACATCATTTATGAATGAATGGATATAAAGCTATGGATACAACACTTAGTTTAGAATTGTATAACTAAGTGAATGATGCATTATAGTGTTTTATCTTTGAGTTAAATTCATGCAATTCCATATTGTAGACATAACGACATAACTCTTAGCATATCATGTATAGTGAAGTTACATGCTTGTGTATTTATATGAAAATCAGGTTAAGAGTACAGTAGAGAATGTTTCGCATACTTGTATTGACAAGTTGGTGATTGTTTTCACAAAATAGAGATAGCATGAATTTCATGTTCTTATCTATATGATCTAGTTAAATAACTAGAACTGGACATAAGAACATAACTGTGTAGTCAAGTAGAAGTACTTGTTTAGTACTCTAGGTAGCGGAGGTTTATATAAAATTATAGAATATGTGTCATGAGTTACATGAACACTAGAATGAGTCATTAGGTATGACCTTAGTAAACCACTTTCCTTATGTATAGGGAGTAGTAAGAGGATTATATATGAGTATTTGGGTATAGCCCGTTAGAATCATCAATACACTGTAAAGCATGTACTTGTTTAAGTCATACTATCTATTGGTAGAAATATAACACCAAGTAGTTGATAGTGGATTATGACTTAGTATTAATTGTCGACCTTGAGTCGAGTTGAGATTCCATGTTAGAGACATTATGAACTTGTAATACCTATGCTATGGATTATGCTTGCTTGCCAATGTGTTCATTTGCATATGCTTGTGAAGGTCGCTCCCCACAAGTCGGCACTCCCAAGTTGGCCTACACAACAGATTGCTCACTTATGTACGAGATTGAGCGCCGAAGTGGATTGCCGTGGGTAGTGTTGACTTCTACAGGGCCATTAGGCACGGCATGGGCTGGGACTATATCATGTGTAAGTCTCTTGTTAATTGGGTTAATGTTAGAGACTTTAACCCTAGATGGACATAGTAGTAAAGATACTTTATGTCATTAGTTGAGTATCCCTAGTAATGAGCATACTAGAAGGTTGACATCCATGTTGATCAATAGTTAGTGATAGTTCCTGAATGTTTACACTCTTGCTAGTGTAGAGAAATAGCTACATGATATCATTAGCTAGGTAAATTATAATGATGATATATTGCATACAGCCTGACATATAGCTAATTAAACTATTAATTAGCATGATTTATAGAACTTGTTATGATAAACTAGTATATCAGACATGTTAGAAAACATATCTTGTGAAGCATGCTATAATTGATTTAATTTATTTACTTTTTGCATTTACTTTGCTTATTTATTGCTATTAACTCATGCCTCAGTTGACTTAGTGGTGTACTTCGCCACTCTCGGCGGCTTACCCATTGGAAACTATTGTTTAATAGTTCTCACGCCCTTTTGTTGGTTGTTTTTATGCAGAGCCTTCTATAGCAGGAAAGGCTAGGGTTCTTGGTGAGAGGTCAGCGGCTAGCTAGAGCCTTCTCGATGTTAATAAATGGACCTCTACGAGTGTATTTTGATCTAGTTCAGAGATGTAGATTGAAACTGTTTAGAATATACTTTGTACTTTACTTGTTAAGTTGTAATAAGGTTTTGTATTTGTATAAGCTTAGATACTTTTAGTTTTTGCTCTAATTATCTGGTTAAGATGTTATGCTTTTATTATATTAGTTGTAGACGCCTGGTGTACACTTGAGGTTGTGGTGTATATGGCGGGTCTGTGCACGTGACTGGTGAGCTTCCGCGCTGAAGTCCAGGGTGTGACAACTACGGCTGACCATTCATCTGGGTTAGGCGAATTTGGTGGTTGATGCACTCAGTAGGAAGTATACTTCTGCTGAGTTGATGATGATCACAAAGTAGGATTGCTTAATGGTGGAGTTTGGGCAGTTGAAGTTAGAGATGGTGCCCTCGAGAATGACTGCTCAACTTATGGCCTTGGTGTTGCAACCACCTTAGTTGATCGGATCAAGGAGGGACGGCAATTGGACCTACAACTCTAGAAGATTAAGAACGATGTCGAGTTGGGGAGATGAATGATTACCATATTCACTCCAATCCCTTCATTTTGGGGGTTGTTGGTGCATTCCCAATGATGATAAGCTAAAGAAGGAGATCTTCATTGAGGCACACAGATCTCCCTACACTGCATATGCTGGTTGAAACCAAGAAATACAATGACCTAAAGTGGCAGATTTGGTGATCGAATATGTGGGCATGGCGACACTACAACAAAAATAGTGTATAGCCATATTTTTTAATGTTGGTACAGGTCAAAAAAAAGTGATGCTGGCTAAATTATCGACACTTTTAAAAAGTGTTGCTATATGTGGGGTCGCTAGATATATAGTGATAGTTTAAAAGTGTCGATATAACCTAAAAAGAATGTTGCTAATTTACAAACACTTCTTTAAGCATTTAGCAACCGCCGGAACTCTACCTCATTGGCTGCGGTAGTGGAGGAGGAGGAGAGCGAAGGGCTCTTCGTCTAGGATTTCAGTGGATTGAGTGATGGGAGAAGGGGAGATAGTGATCGATTTTTTTTTTTTTTTGTGAGATCCCTGGTGTTTGACTGTGGAGGCTTGTCGACAGCTCTGGAGAGTGTCAGGACAAGTCCGAGTCGCGTTGGCGTCAAATAGACGTAAAACGGACTCCGTGCGACGCGAGGGCAGCTTATCGCGAAGAATTCTGCAAACAGCAGCATTCTCTGCTTGTTGTACCGGTACAAGCTTAGTGGCTGTACCGGTACAATCAGCGCGAAACAGCTCAACTGCTCTCGGGTTGGCTCTTGTACCGGTACAGGATCCCGTGTACCAGTACAAGGGAGTAGGTAGAGGGCTAAAACGGTAAAATCTCACATCGTTTGTATCTCCCTCACCTCCCCTCTCCTTTTAAGTGTCCGAGCAGAAAGAGAGAGAGTACTTCCTGCTCCTCTCCATCTTATTCTCCTCCTCTCTCTCTCTAGGTGTTGGTGGAGAGTCCGGTTGGGGATTTCGTCGCCGACGTCGCGCCGCGAGCCGTTCGAGCGCACTTGCTGCCGGAGCTTTGCGAGGAGGCCTGGCGAGGGAGCGTCTTCACTGTTCTTGACGTCGCGCCGAGGTTCGACGCTGTCGAGGTGGGTGATTCGGCGTCTTTTCTGGATTTTGGGCAAGTGTTACTATTTCTACTCGGTTAGTAGCTGTTTTGCTGAAATCCGCCGTCGACTGTTCATATTTCAGCTCGTTCTTCGCGTAGGAACGTCGGATCGCGACGAGGCTTGGTTCGTTGGATTCGGGACTTCGAGAGGAATCCACGAAGCCCTCATTTGCCAGATTTGGTGAAGTTTAGCTCGGTCGAATCCCGTTTCTACTCAGCTGCTGTGAATTTCTGGACTGAATTGAGGATCCTTAATTGTTTAGCTTGGCGTTAGCTCGTCCACCGGACTTGGAGGTCCCCAGTTGATCCAGCAGAGGTGGTCCTGGTTCGAGGCTTCGTTCGCTGCCTGGATTTAACTTTTGAGGTGGGTTACATCGGCTTTACTCCTAAGTGTTTATTAGTCGACATGTATAAATCGTGATTTCTACAATAGTTGTTAGCTCAAATTCATGGATTATTGTTAGAATGTCAGATCTGAATTTTCTAGCATATTTTATCAGGTAAATAGATTATACATGTTGGACTTAGAAATTAAATTAGGAGAAAACCTGCGATTTGAACCTGTCACCAGTTTTAACTACCTTATTTAGCTCTAGGAGCCGTTAGAAAATTGTACTGTCGCAGTTTTTCGAGACGAGTACTCCAGGTAGTGTAGAATGTATTTACACTCGTGCTGGTTCACCGAGTGGATTTTTACCGGGTCGTTCAGGTTATTTCGGACTGTTGGGTGCCGACAGAGTTGACGGTGGACCCGTATCGCCTTTTTGGCGTCAGATTGTGCCGAGGACACGTTACCTGTTGGTTGTTAGACCAGTTTAGAGTCGGTTTCTTGACTTTGGCTTTCCAGAGCCTGATTGAGCTCGACAGAGATACGCTGCATACTCGGTTGGGTAGCGCCCACGAGTGCCACTCCGGAGTAAGGCTTGTGCTTTCGCGTTGGTGTCGCTCATGCCAGTTGGACTTGCTCTCCACGGACCAGTTAGAGTGGATAGAGCCCGATAGTCGCAACGGGGCAGGGACGGGTGTATTCACAGTCCCGGGGACGGGTATGCTTACAGTCCCGATTTGGATTGGGTCAGATTTGACATTTCCTACAGTTGGTAGTGTAGAGCATGATAGTGTAGTGAATGATAGCAGTAGAGTGTACTTCCTGCTTTTCCTTCTATCCTTACTCCCTTCTGTAGATTTAGTGGGTGACCGATGTCGTTTTGGGCGGTACCCACTGAGGACTACTTGTTTTTACAGTAGTTCTCACGCCCAGTTGTTACTTATGTTTTTTTGCAGAGCCACAGGTGCCGGCTGCTGCATCTTCTGCCGATCAGGATCGAGGCAAGGGCGTTGCGAGCTAGAGCCCTACCCGACAGTCAGAGCTAGAGGCTTTCCCCTACTATAGGTAGTTTTGTTTTGGAGTTTATGTACATAGTTGTTTAACTCGCCAGTGCGTGTAGCTTTGTATTTTGGATTCTAGCTATGTATATGAAACTCAGATATTTAGCCTATTTTTTTTTTGAGCAGCTCTATGCTACTGTTTGTAGTATTGTATTTCTACAGGTACTTTGACGCTTCGTATACAGGGAAAATTCCTTTGTATACGGCGGATTTGTCGGCGTGCCCGGGGAACGTGAACTCGGGGCGTGACATTTTTTCTTTTCTATTTGTAATTAATCGGGCCGAATAGGCTGGGTGGGATGGGTTAAGTAGAGTAATCTTTTATTTTTTGTTGGATTGGGCTTTATATTTAGGCCTTAATAGATTTTTTAAAAAAGTTTTTGCATAAATGGGACACTTATACAAAAGTGTTCCAAACATGTGTCCCTATAACCTAATTCTGTTGTAGTGCGAAGCATGCGGCATAGTGCTTCATGTGTCAGCAGGTGAAGGACAAGCACCAGTGACCTGCTGGGAAGTTGTTGCCACTCTCTATTCCCATAAGGAAATAGGAGCAGATCATTATGAACTTCTTCATGAGACTCCCATGGTCATAGCAGGGCCACGATTCAATTTAGAGTAGATTGGGTAACAAAATTAGCCCACTTCTTTCAACTCCAACACTACCTTTCGAGAGGCAGATTAGCCTAACTATATACTGATGAGATAGTCCGACTCTATGTGTACCAACATCGATTGTGTCAAATCAGGACACCCGCTTCGTGTCAAAGCCTACATCAGGCTTCGGGCAAGAAGCTAAACTTCAGTTCTGCTTTCCACGAGCATAGAGATGCCCAGTTGGTGCATATTATTCAAATCTTGGTAGACATGCTCCGTGCCTACATGATGAATTATGGTGATGGATGGTTCTAGTATTTGTTATTGGTAGAGTTCGCTTACAACAACAACTACTATGAGAAGAGTATTGGGATGGTGTCTTACAAGGCATTGTACATGCATAAATGTCAGTATCTGATCTGTTGGGACGATGTGGGAAAGCGCCAGATGATTGGGCCTGATTTGTTGGAGGATATAGAGGTGAGCCTTCCTGTCACTCATGAACGACTCTTAATAGTTCAGAGTCGGCAGAAGAGTTATGCTAATAAACGACAACACCACTTGGAGTTCCTAGTTGGCCAGCATGTGTTGCTCAAAGTTTGGCCAACTAAGAGGATCAAGTGATTTGAACTGCGGAACGAGCTAAGTCCACGATTTATCGGTCAGGTGGAGATCTTGGAGTGCAACGGTCTATGGCGTACCGTTTAGCGCTCTAGACGAGACTTAATTGCGTGCACAACGTATTCCATTATCTATATTATGGAAATATGTACCGAATGCTACCCACATCAACAGTTCAACTATGATCCAGTTACGAGAGGATCTGAGTTACGAGATGAAATCGAGACGGATACTAGCACATGAAGAGAAGCAGTTCTGCAACAAGTCTATCCCATATATGAAAAATATGGTGTGAAGACCACGGGGAACGTGAGACAATATGGGAGTTAGAGTCTGCTATGAGAGAGGGTTACCCTTTTTTATTTTCAAGAAATGAATAAATAAGTTTCGAGTATGGATCATCTATATAACTTTATGAATTTCGAGTTCAACATGCAACGTGGCATTAGGGCAGAGAAGGTGCAAGCGGGAGGGGTGGGATGGGGCAGTGCCAAGTGCATTTTTTTATTTTAATTTTTTTTCTCTCTCTCCACTGATTTAGATAGAGCCGGTGTGATTAGACAAATTTTTTAATCTAATCTAACTCTTTTCTCTCTCATTATAAAAAATTAAAATATATAGTTTTTTACATATAGCTTTTTAAATAGTTTAGATTGTATGTATTAGATATAAATTTTGATTTTATAATATTATAAAATAAATACTTATTTTATAGTATGCATTATAGATTGTATGCATTATAGATTGTATGTATTATACTTATTTTAGATTGTATGCATTATAGATTGTATGTATTAGATATAAAATAAATTTTCATTTAGATATAAATTATAAAATAAAAAATGAGAGAGAGATTGATAGAGTTTATGTTAATTACTTATTTTCATAAATTTAGTTACGAGAATTACATGAAATATAGTAATTAAATCTATGAAGATAAATGATGCATTCAAATTTTGCAGTCAAAGAATCATTGACCGACTCAAATCTAATATATTGAAAGATTTGATAGTAAAAATAAAATTTTGAAAAGTTGAATAATTGATTCAAAATAGTCTATAGTTCAGAAAGTTCTATATATTTTTATTTTGATTCTAATATCAAATTTCAATATCATATTTATGGTCTGAAGAATGATCAATTTTACATTCAAAACCTTCTGAGATATCCAAAATATGATTGGTTGACTTTAAATTTGGCATTCTAAAACTTATTAAATAGTTTAACAAATTTTTTCTTCGAATGAAATTACTATTTGAATAAAATTGATCGATATCTGACACCGTCTTCATCCAAAATAAAAATAAAATATAAAAAAAGTGAATTATGCTTTTGGTCCTCAACTATAAGGCGCGTGACGCTTAAATTTTTGAACTTTAATATATGCTAAATGCCTGGTTCAAATTATGAGGCACGTAACACTTTAGTCCTTAAATTTTAATTAGTTATAATTTTTGGCTCAAATTATGAAGTATATAACATTTTAGTACCTAACTTTTGCTGCTGCTATAAATATAATTTATTATTATCATTATGGTTTTTGTTTTTACTTTTTTTACCTTTCTTATATTTTTATTTTTATATTGTTACTGCAACATTAGGTACTTCTTCTTCAGTTTCTTCTATTTTTATTCTTTTTAATTCTTTAACTCTTCTTTTTTTTTGTGCTATTTTTCTAATTGTATATATTTATTTATTTCTACAAAATCTGCCGCACCGTGCGGTGCCTTCATTGGTCTTATATGGTGAGAGTGATCTAGAACCAAAGGTTATTATTTGTAAGACTTGGTGATTTTGGCGTCTTTTATGTAAAATTTCAATCCTTGAAAGATTTATCACTAGAACTTCACTAATTTGCAAAAATTCAGTACACTACATTAATGGTTGGTTTCTAAAGTATCATTTGGTTCGGGAATAAGCACAAAATGGCTATTCCAGAAATAGGTATAAGTTGAGGTATAAAGGGGATTAGATCAATTTTGCGTTTGGAGTAAAATTGGGTTATTCTTGGGAATAAAAAAAAAATAACATTTACATAGGTAAGATGGAATAAGAATTAAAGTTGGTAGTTGTAAATAAAAAATAATGTGATATTATCCCTTTCTTTATATTAGATTTTGAATTTTTATATTTTATATTTATATTTTAGAATTTTAAATATAAACTTTTAAATTTAGAAGATTAGTTGCTTTATGCTACCAGTTAAGTTTTTTCTTTTTTTAAAAAAATGAATGATACGGCAAGCATGCTACCATTCTTTAAAAATAAATAAATAAATAACATTATTTTCTATCGACATAATTTTTTTTTGCAATTTTATTGACAAAAATTACTAACTGCACAAATTTAAAAATTGATGAGCGTCAACAGTAAAATCGTTATGTAAAGTTTTTCAGGGATTAAATTTTCTTAGGTGAAAAATCAAATAAAGATAACGTAGCAATAATGCGAGCCCATGAAGCCCGTGGATAAGTACAGAAACTATACGGTGTTATCTTCTTGCACCGAAAAGCCAATAAATATTGCGGGCCTTCTTGCACTAATAAAAGCGGGCCACCAGAATAGGCGACCAAATAAAGTCACAATAAATGCAAAAGCTAACGCCGCGTGAGAGTTTTGAAGTCACAATAAATTCTATGCTTGATAGTCAACATATAAATTGTTAATGGAAGAGAAATAAAAAAAATAAATGTATTTAATATTCAATTCAATAGTTACATTTTTAGCAAAAGAGAAATAAAAATAAATATTTATATTTATATTTATACAATCTACTATCAAAATATCCATTAAATTATATTTTATATAAATATTTGTATCGTACAATACAACTTAAATTTAGTATAATATTTTATAAGATAAACTTCAAATTGCTACCCATGGTATAGCTCATTTTCACTTTGCGACTTTGTAGTTCCAAAAGATTACTTTGTTCTTATTTGATTTAGCTCATATTTATTTTGCCATCCCATAGTTTAAAAAAATTCACCTTCCCCTTATGATTTAGCTCATTTTTTATCTTGCTATTACGTGATTTTTTTAAAAAAATTTCACTTCATTACCCTATTTCATATAGTATATTTTTGGTAAAATAAAAATTAAACTATTTAGGGGCCAAAGTGAAATTTTTTCAACAACTAGGTGACAAACCGACAATAATGACCCAGACCGCTCTGCTATTAGTAAGCCCCTAAAGTGCAGTGTATGTAGTTTACTTTGGACAAAAATTTTATGGGCATCGTGCCCAAACAATTTATTTGGGCACGATGCCCGGATGGGCGCCACGTGTGCAGCGGCGCCCATCTGCACCCTCCCTTTCCCCTCTCTTTCTTTCTCTTCCTAAAAATCGAGCCCACCATTTATTTATTTTTTTTTTTTTGAGGGTGCAGATGGGCGCCACTACACATGCGGCGCCCATCCGGGCATCGTGTCCAAACAAATTGTTTGGGCACGATACCCATAAAATTTTTGTCCGTTTACTTTACGCCCTCTTCATTAAATAGTTATTATTATTATTTTTTTATTTTGCTAAAAGATATTTCAATTTTTATAAATTTTTAAAATAAAGGGTTTGGTATCTATCCTCCGTTTCGAGGCTTTCCTTTCGGGGTTTACAAATAGAATTTTCCTCAAAATAGAACTCACCTAAAATTCTCCGTACTGTGCAAACCCAACCCGGACTGGGAAGCTGAGTAACTGCTCCGGGCTGCACAGCCGCGCAGAAGGAGAGAGGGCCCCTCCGTTGCAGAAGCGCGGCGGGCGGCGCGCGATGGAGGCCGAGCAGCAGTGCGTTCGGGTGCTGTGCCCCAAGAAGACGCTCCTCCTGTCTTCCTCCTCCTCCTCCTCCTCCTCCTCCTCCGTCGGCCCGCGGCTGCTGCCGGGCGTCCGGTGGCTGATCGGATCCCCTCTCTTCCTTCCCCCTCTCACCATCGCTGCCTCCTTCCGCTGCCTCCACACCCGACTTTGCCCGCGAAGGAGGTCTCCCTTCCTCTCTTCAACCTACTTCTTTGTTCTGTTATCAGCAAATCTTCTATATTAAACAGAAACTAGCAACCCTATTTATTTAAGAATAATAGTCAAAAGAACAGAATGAACCTCCAAAATTGATTCATCCGTCTGAAGATTCTGTCAAAGTCGTTTCAAACTACTTTCACATTATTTTCAGTTTTCTCATTTTCTTTTTTCTTGTCAAAAATCAAAATAGGCCGAGTATGCCTCTGGTGCCTGCAAGAAGCACTTTAACGGTGCTGCTGGCTTTCTGTAGTTCGGTCTAAAATTATAAGCAAAATAATCTAGTTTAGTGGTGTCTTTGTAAAACAAGAAAAATTAGGGAAAAAAAAAAAACCCATCAAGTACAGTGTACAGTGTAGTATAGTATGATTAAGCCTTTTTCTTTAGTTTTCTTACTGCAGAGAACATAATAGTGCTTGATTACAAGAATGGTCATAGGAAAGTTTGCTGTTATGTTTGTGCGTAGATGATATTGAATGTTAGGTTTCTACCTTTACAAGGAGATAAGGAGGAAAAAGGAAAAAAAAAGAAAGGAAATTGTGCGACTCAGTTTGTCGGTAGGAATAGGTCGTGACTAATCATTCTGTAGGCCTTGGTTCTGGTCATTGTGAGAGACGTGGAAAATAAGGAAGAAACATCTTCTAGCTTAACATCAGGGAATCACCCAATGTTTATATTATCAAATGAAAAATAGAAAGTGACTTGAGACATCTCTAGTTTCCCATTAGGTCTTTCTTGTGCTTGTTTGTTCTTTTAAGCCGACTTGGACTAACATCTCTGCGTGTTGAATAAATTTTTTTAAGCCAACTTGGACTAAAATCTCTTCGTAGGAAGTAATAAATCTCTCATGGGCAATTCTGGTTATGACTCGATTGAGGTAATGAATTCAACCTGGACCTGCATATAACCAATTGACAGGAGTGCAGCGGTCGTGAGCGAGGGAGAAGAATTGAAGGAAAAAAAGAAAGAAACATAAAGTAGGGAAAAATCTACTCGCCTGATTTCAGCATTCAGTAATGGCAATTAATGCTCCCGATGAATGGTCGGAATATCGCTATGAACTGTTCGTGGTGATTGCAGCCACCATTGAGCGATGAAGCGCCTGCAGATGCCTTCACATCGAGCAACTATAATTTTCTTTTTCTAATTGAAGGTTTGGAGAAGCCTTATAAGCAAACGAACCTATTATCCTAGCCAACAGGATCTGCTAACCCATTTTAAGGTCTGCTTATAGATTTAGCACGTAGTGGTTGACTTATTGCCGCTTTGAGGTTGCAGCAATGTTGGGCATGGTGCTGCCGCAGCCACCATTTAGAACATTGCTCATAACATGTAGTGGATTCTTGTACTGATGCTTTCATTAGGTAGACAATCAACTTAGTGCTTGAGTGCTATTCTGTTCCCCTAAGCCATAGTCATGTGTTGCGAGGCTGCAATCACCTTGCCAGTTGTGGACCACCCTCCTCGCTTCTTTCTTATCTTCTCCTTCCTTTTCTACAATTGTGGCTAATTTAGCGATTGCTTTTTCCCCTCTAAATACACACTGCATAGTTGCAATCTTACAACTGCTAAAATTCAATCATGCGGTGGCTTAAGATGCTATGTATCTGGAACTAAATGAAACAAAAGAACCCTTTCTCGAAGGAAGAAGAATATGAAGGACAGTCAAAAGAGAAGAGATGAAATGAAAAGGACAATTTGCTGCTACAACTGACTATTGTTATTAGTGTGGTTGCTCTAGATGTTCCCAGAACTTTTCATCAGTCTCTTATATGTTATCGTATGTTTTGACTTGCTGTCTTCAAATTGGAAAGGAAAAGGAAATGGAATTATTCAATATGCACAGATGTTAGTCCATGTTGGCGTAAAAGTACAAACAAGCACAAGGAAGACCTAATGGGAAACTAGTCGAGTCATCTTCTATTTTTTCTTTTGATAATATAAACCTAGGGTGATTCCCTGATGATAAGCTAGAAGACGTTTCTTCTTTTTTTATTTTTTCTTATTACGTCCTAAATTTTCCACACCTCTTGTAATGACCAAAACCAAGACCTACAGAATGGTTAATCTACTTCTTTCATGAATGTTACCTCATACCTTATCTATCTATCTTGGCCTTTAGTATAAATCCCATACAGTTTTACTTGTTTTACTTTAATATACTTGTTTAATATTAATCTCTGTAACTTGTTATTAGATATTCCATGTATCTATGTATGCTCTCCATACTTGTACCAACACCTTAGTCTCAATAGCTTCAAACCATTCTCCTTAGTATGCCTCCTTTGTTATTTTTAGCATTCAGCTTTCCATTTGTATGTGAAATAAGCTGTCAACTTCTGGTCTTCATTCTAACAAATTAGTAATTTGTGAAGAAAGGTATATAGGTGTATTTTCCTTCTTATACTAGTGTAGGCCCGCGCTTCGCGGCGGGAAATTTATGTAATTTATTTAAAATTTAAATTTCTAACTCCCTTTTGTTTAAATCCTGAAATTTGAAATTTACAATTTGGAAATTTAAATTTTAGAAAATACATTTCATCTTAATTCAGTTTGTATATTTTGAATATATGATTTTATATAGAGTTTTGTTGAATCCTAATTTTTCTAAATTCTAAAGCTTTATATGCATCGAATAACCGGCTTTACATTTTAAATAATAAAAACTTTTAAATTTAAATATTTAACTTTATATTTAGATAGAGAGAGAGAGAGAGTGAGAGAGAGGGGAAGGGTATAAAATTTAAAATCTAATATTTGAAACCTAAAATTTTAAATTTTTTAATTGTAAAATTGTAAAATTTAGGGAAGCTTCTATCCCTATTTAATATATGTATAGATAATCTAAATTATTTTTAAAAAATTATATAGAAAATATTATATATTTTAAAATTTTTATAATAAGAGAAAATAATTAGATTTGATTATAAAGAAAATATGAAAAAGTAAGATAAAAAAAAATGATGGCAAGAACCTGCCACCGCCCCGCTCTTTTGCCCGCAGATTGCCGGCGCCCAGCCGTGCCGCGGCTGCGGCGACTCCCCGGGCCCCGATTATCCCGCGCTACCCCTCCTTCGCCTAGCGCCTCCGGCCCTCGGCCCGCGTCCGCGCCAACGCCGGAGCCCGCCCTCCGTGCCTGCGGCAGCGCCCTACTTGCGCCCTCGACTACGCCTCCGCCTTCTGTTGTCACGTGTGCAGAGAGAAGGGGGGCGCCCGGCGCCCGCAAGGAGGGAGCCAGGGGGGTGGGGAGAGGGAGATAGCCGGGGGAGGGGGGGTGAGAGAGAGAGAGCTGGGGGGAGGGAGAGAAAAAGGGGGGAGACAGAGGGGAGGAGAGAGAGAGAGAGAGAGAGAGAGAGAGATGAGAGGAGAGACGACAGACTCATGGATTGTCGGATGGAAAGGGGGGGTTGGGGCGGGGGCTGCCCTTCCCGTGAGCTGGCCCATGTGTGGCGCGACCGCATGCCTGTCGCCCGTGTGCGACAGCAGAAGAGAGAGGAGCTGGGGGGTGGGGGAGGGAGAGGGAGAGGGAGAGGAGGGAGGGGGGGGGGCCCTGCCATGTGTCAGGGCGACCCGCTTCAGCGCGCATGCAGGCCGGCGCGCGAGAGAGAGAGAGAGAGAAAGAGAGAGAGGGGAGCGGGGGTGTAGGGGGAGAGAGAGAGAGAGCCGCCCCTCACGCGCGACCCGCGCCCAGCGCCCCTCGTGCACCCGCGCCTGCTAACCCCGCGTGCTCGCGAAGGGCTCGAAGGGGGGGGGGGGCGCTGAGAGGCCGACGAGTGGCCACAGTATAACCCACCTTTTATTATATCTATAGATAAGGTAATTATATGGTTCTCACTCATCTTTATGTACTTTCCTCTATTGAAATAATTTGATAGGAGTTGCTTGCCAGCATGTAGTATGCAACTTCTAATTTGCAGATCTCAAACTAGGCCAGCTAACTTAGTTCATATATCTGTAACTTAAATCAAGACATATTGTTGCTTGCCTTTTGCTCTTTATTCATATTATTTACAAATGATGCTGAATGGAGCTTTTCAACAAATAGAATATTGCTACCTGCATTCTAAATTTAGCGTTAAAAAACTCAACCCTTTTCATGTATCTTTGTGCTTATAACTAATTTTCTTTTTGAACTTCATTCTCATTTTCTGGTTAATAATTCTGTCAATGCATGTTTTGATTTACTTATCTTTAATGATGTACTAATAATCACTTCTTTTCACATCTTCTTTGACAGATGATATTAGGACATTATTGTTGAAAGGATTTGATATTATTGGAGCATTATTTGTTGGTGGTGAAAACTACGAGAAAAATGCCAGAAAAGCGATAGAGGCCTCTCGGAGATTAAGAAAGTCCATTTTCAATGATGAAGGAGATTATAATATGATAGGAGCAGCTGCTGATACCATTACCGGTGACATTCGCTTTTTCGTCTCTGATTCCATACCGACAAAAATTGTGGAAGCATCTAATGTTTTCTATGATGAAAATCCTGAAAGATATTTATGGGAGAACGGTTGCCTTCTCAGATGTGAGCTGGGGTTCAAGTTGCCTATATATCTTCCTCCAAACAAAACATCAGGTAGTTTCTATATGATACCTTGTTCCTTTTATATTGCTCCTTGTTCCTTTCCATGTTAGCAGCTTAAGGACTATGCTTGCTTTCATTAAAGTGTAGAGACTAGACTGGAAACCATTTACTCGTAGAATGGTGTGAATTTCTTTTACCATCCCATGCTGTTATGACAAAATACAGAAATATATCTTAGTTTTGAACTTTGAAATGTAAAATTATAATGCAGATACAAATGGAAGATTTGTAGATAAGTAGCTGATCAACTTATCAGTTTTATGGAATGTGTGTAGAATTTTTTTCCTTCAAAGGTAAATTATTGATAATAATGTAATAGCAGTTTTATAGTTCAAATTGTACCTCCACCATGGCTCTCATCGTGAGGAAAAGTTAAAAATTAAATCTTGTGGTCATCAAAAATAGCAATGGGATAGCCACTAATTATATAGAAATCCGTTTTACAATATGATTAGTGAAGGTTAGAATGTGTAATTTGGCGTGTCGCATTTTCCACTCCATGAACCAATTATTAATAACTTTTGTAATTTTTGTTTATGAAATCTTATTAATTGGCTCAAGTCACCTCACAAGTTCTCTATGAGACATTGAGGTTCATTGGTAGTGCAAAGAAAAGTGATGCACAAGCATGTAAGGAGACCTTGGTGAGCTTTGTAACACACAGTTTTTAGATGTTTTTTATGGTGCGTTTGGTTCATGCTATCTTTTTAGGCTGCGTTTGGTTCGGATATAAGTAAGAACTATTTATTCCAGGGATAGGTACAAATTAAGTATAAGCAGGAACTAGATCAATTTTGCGTTTGGATTAAAATTGGGTTGTTTCTAGGAATAAGATAAAGTGTTTGGATGGTTAGATTGGAACAAAGGGAATAAGAGTTATAAGTTTAAATTAAAATTATTTCATCTAATTAATTAACATCAAAATATTACTTAAAAATAATAACTTAATATTAATAATTATAAATAATAAACTATTTAAATAATACTAAATTGAATAAAAACTTATAAATAATTATAAATTATAAATTAATTAATTAATAAAAAATTAATTAGATAATAAATTATAAACAATAAATTATTAATAATTATAAATTATAAATTAATTAATTAATAATAAGTAAATTAATTAATTAATAATAAATAATTATAAATAATAAGTTATTAACTAATAATAAATTAATTAGATAGTATAGTATAAATAAATTAATAATAGTTATAAATAATAAATTATTAATAATTATAAATAATAAATAAATAAAATAAAATAAAATAAATAATAAATTATAAAAAATTAATTAATAATACAATTATTAATAATTATTAATAATAATACATTAATTGATAATAAATTAAATAATTAATAGTAATAAATTATTAATAATTATAAATAATAAATTATTAATAATTATAAATTACAAATTAATTAATTAATAATAAATAATTATGAATAATAAATTATTAGTTAATAATAAATTATTAACAATAAATTAACTAGATAATATAGTATAAATAATAAATTAATAATAATTATAAATAATAAAATAATTGATTAATAATAAAAGTAAATAATTATAAAATAATAAAATTTAAATAATAAATTATAAATAATATAGTATTATAAATTATAAATATTAAATCATTACTAATTATAAATTATAAATTAATTAATAAGTAATAAAATTAAAATTTAATTAATTATTACTAATTATAAATAATAATATATTAATTAATAATAAATTAAAAAATTAATATTAAATTAATAATANTAGTTAATAATATTTAATAAATAAATTAATAATTAATTAATTAGAAATTAAATAAAGTAATTATTAATAATTATAAATAATAATAATTTAATTACTAATAATAAATTAATAAATTATTTTATTATTTAATCAATAAATAATGATTTAAATATATTAATTAAATTAATTAATTATTTAATACCATAATTAAAATTATTTTTTGACTTTAATTAATGTTATTCTCACCTAGGAACAAGTTTCAGGAAAAAGGTGGAACAACAGTTCCAGCCTTATACCTACTTATTCCAGAAATCTGAGAACTACTGTTCTCGGGTACCAAATGCAGCATTTGGGAACAAAGGAGAGAACAAGGGCTTATTCCTCCCCTTGTTTTCGAACCAAATGCTACATTAAGATTCTCGGTAATCCAATAGGAATAAAAAAAATGACGGTGTTTGGTTAAACGCACTAAGTAGTCTAGCTGGTAATGTTGGATTGACTTAGGAATGAGATTCATTCCAAAGTACTAATCTCATTTCCTTGAGAGAGGATGGATATCCTTATATTAATAAATTGGGTAATCATAATATGTCTAATATTTTTCTTTCTCGCCACCCACCGGCTAGTTGGTATTGTTTTTCTTTACTCTCTAACCTCATATCTCTCTCTTAGCTTATCTTTCCCTCTCTAAACTTTTAACTCTTTTTCTCTCTAAGTTAAGCTCTCTCGACCCCTCTTTTTCTAAAACCTCAACTCTCTCACGCCCTCTAATCTCGACTCTATCTCTCTCCCTATTTTTTTAATTATGCTCTCTCTCCTCTCTCTCTAAAATCTCAAATCTGTTGCTCCCTCTAACCCCAAATCTCTCTATTTAAGCTAACTCTTCCTCTCTTTTTGTCTCTTCACATCTCTAACTTAAGAAACTCTCTTTATAATCTCAATTTTCTCTTCCTTTAACTGATCGTCCCTAGAGCAAGTGGCAAAGGGTTTGGTGGTTGGTACCCGAGACCCAAGTTCGAATCCTAGTTGATTCACATTTCTAGCTAAGTTTATTTCTAAATGAAATACACGAAGCGGGTAGCGTGCTACCTATCTCTCAAAAAAAAACTCTCTTCCTTTAACTTCAAATTTTTCTCTCTCTAAGCTAAGTTCTCTCAATTTACCTACAAATAAAATTTTCATTATTGTTGAAAAGAAAAGGTATATTTGTCGTTATTTTGTTTATTACTATTTGATCATTGATATCTATCCGATTTTTTCTAAAAAGATGTTGAAATTTTTGATAGCATTATTTGAAATTAATTAACAAAACAAATACATTAATTGTATATTTTTAGTAANTAAGTTCTCTCAATTTACCTACAAATAAAATTTTCATTATTGTTGAAAAGAAAAGGTATATTTGTCGTTATTTTGTTTATTACTATTTGATCATTGATATCTATCCGATTTTTTCTAAAAAGATGTTGAAATTTTTGATAGCATTATTTGAAATTAATTAACAAAACAAATACATTAATTGTATATTTTTAGTAACTTTAAATAATATGACTAAATAATTTGACCATGCGAACCAAACATCAGAATGCCGCATTCTTAGTAATAGGATGAGTAGGAATAAAATCCTTGGGCATCTTTTTATTCCTAGTAATCTTACATAGTGCGAACCAAACGCGCACTTACAGGCATCCTTATTGAATGAAGGAGGGCCGGCTTAATGTTTTTCCTATTTTTCTAAATTCACTCATAAATATCCTACACTGCTTTTTGTTTTTGGTTTAGAGTTTCAAACTCAATGCAAATGTTTATGAAAAATTGCTTTAATACAGAAAGTGTAACTTACACTTGATATCAACTTACATAATCGATGACATTAAGGGTGCGTTTGGTTTGTGATATCTTTCTAAGATTCTCGGTAATCGAACTGGAATAAAAATATATATGACAATGTTTGGCTAAGTGCACCACGTAATTAGATCAGTAATGTTGGGTTCATTTAGGAATGAGATCCATCCCAAAGTACTATTATTCCTTTAAGAGAGGGTGAGTATTCTTGTATTATGGATTAAGGTAATCATAGAATTCCTATGGCCCGCTCTTTTCTCTCTCCCCTACTTGTCGACCATTTATTGAGTTGTTTATCATCCACTGTTCTCCGTACTCTCTATTCTCATCTGTTTCTTTAAACCTCAACTCTCTCTTTCTCTCTCTACCTCCATCTCTCTATCTCTTTTACTAATCTCTCTATCTCACTTCTTGTTTCTCTAATTGTATTCTCTCTCACCTATGCTCTCTCTCTCCCCTTTTCTCTTATCCCAACTCTCTCTCTCTCTCTGCTGAATTTTCCCTCTCTCTTTATCTCTCTACATCTCTAACCAAAAAATTCTCTCTTTCCTCCCTCTCTCTAATCTGAACTCTCTTTCCCCCCTTTAACCTCAACTCTCTCTCTCTCTCTCTCTCTCTCTCTCTCTCTGATAAGCTCTCTCGATTTAACCTAGAAACAAATTCCTCGTGATTGTTGAAAAAGAAAGGTATATTAACAGATTATTTTTGTTTCTTGCCATTTGGTGGTTAATATTTTATACAATTTTTTTTCTTCTTTTTGGAGAGATGTTCACATTTACTGCTAAGATTACCTAAAATTGAAATAAACATATCAATCTTATATTCTCTGTAATCTCAAATAATATGATTGTGTGAACCAAACACTGAAATGCCACATTCTCAGTAATAGGATGAGTAGGAATCAAATCCTTGAAAATCCCTTCATTCCTGATAATCTTTTATAGTGCGAACCAAGCGCACTCTAAGTGATTTTCAGTCAAGTCTTAAGGGAGTTTTCTATATATTATAGTTGTTTTTTACGTCTATTTCTTTATGTTCTGTTTTATTGTTCAGAACGGAATCCCCACCTTGATAGTCCCATCCGAATTGTGTATTGCTTACTCTTTTAGTGGTTTATAGATATATCATTACCATCAAGTGTCTAATCCAACAGCTCTCCTTATCATGCTAAGCTGTAGAGCAACTTTGGCTCAAGATTCAGTAAGTGGTTCATGCAGGCTCAAGTGATTCTTATTTTGGCCCTTCGGAATGGTTATCATGCTTTCGAAGTTCCTTATTTCCTATAAGCCAAAAATTCATCATAGTTATCTCAGCATTTTAAACTCTTTTGACTGACAAGATTAATTCTTATCTATATATTTTTAGATATCAAAGCAGCGGTTTCTTCTGCAATAAATTCTACTGCTAGCAAATTGAGAGATCCCTGTACTGCATTCCTAGTTGAAGGTCGAAATACCAGTTCTGAGGAAGCACCCCGTTCAACTGTTTTGTGCAGTAAGGAGTTGGATTTCAACATGTATTCCCCCAATCAGATGCATTCAGCCAGCACCATGGGATCCACGCCGCATGCTTTGTCTTGTTCATATTTTCTTCCAAGAAGGCATTTTACATCATCATCAACTGCAAGAGAGGTAAATTGAACATACTAAACCAAAGAGTAAAGTATAGTGCTAGAACTAGCTGGATACAGTTTGTTACCGAGAATGTTTTATATGTTTGACTTTGTGTGACATTATTTGGAGAAAGTGCACTGAAATTTGATCTTGGTGCTTTGATAAAGAGATCAAAATGTAAAGAGAATTTGTTCTCTCCTTTATCACACACTGTATTACGTAGAAAGAAAATCACTGCACAACTCTTGTTTGTTCATCTTTTACGGAGAAACAGTTGAATCCCTAATCTGCAGCAACGTTGGTTATTTGAGTCCTATAATTTGGAAAATAGAGTTCTTCTTAGGTGACATGGACACATCTAAAATGTTGCCATGGGTGTGTCGTCTCTGACACTTTAGGTGCATACTCCATGGACATGTCTCCATTCCATCCTGTAGCCTCCAATCCACTTTTCATGTGTTCATCATGTGTTCACTGCATGTCCCTTATGATCATGGAAATCCAGTGCAAATTTGAAGTGCATCAGTTGCATATTTAATAAGCTATAATCTAAGATAATATAAAGTATTGGTTTTTCTATTTCATTGTACAGCGTTTTGAGTGATCGTTGGTATAAGTATTGTACTTTTTTGTGTTGCATGGCTAATTCCTTGGCTAAAAGATATGTTTTACATTCTAAATCAATATATTTGTTGTCTAGTTTTATATATCTTCGCAGATTATTTTGCTGCTCATTTTCATGAACAAGTGCATACTTTCATTAATTTACAGATTGCAGAATAAACTCTCTAAATGTTTTAGTTGCTAGAATGCAGATGCAATTAAAGTAAGTGTCCTGTCTAATCAATCAAGAAACGATGGAAGTGTTCCTGTTGTGGAGTATTTTCCAGGTAGTGCTTTGTTGGTAATCTCAAAACTGCTCTTCTTAGGAATCTTTTCTTGTGTCTTCCAATTTGTGTTGGAAGATTCATATTTTACAATACTGTATGTATTGTATCCTTTTGAAATGTTCTCATCTCCAAAGTTGGAAATGAACGCTTCTTTTCAGCATTAGAACCAGTCAGGCTCATGGTAATCGGCCTCAAGCTAGATGTACTCTGCTATGCTTCAGAAGATTTTCCAGTTGCGGCTGCAGTTTCTAGGTTGATTGTGCCTGGACTGCTTGATCAATTGAATGCTATGAAAATGGCCATTATTCCAGAACTTTTGACACAATCACCTCAGGTAGAGTAACCATTTCACCAAATGCAATAAATAATGTTCATTTTCTGGTAGCTGCAGTATATTCTGTTGTAGCATCAGTTTCTTTGCAAAGTGCAATTTCCGTATCAACAAATGGAAGTTATAGTGGATTTTTTCTTTCTTTTTTATTTTCTTATATACTTGTTTTGGGAATTTAAAGGGGGCCTTTCTTTTTCTTTCTGTTATTGAGAATTACATTGCGAGGAAACTTGAATACCACCAAATGTGTCAGAATTTGGTTTTGCCAATTTCTTCAAATGTACCTTGGGATTGTTGTACTGTAGATTAAATGAAAATATCAGTGGGCTTTTCTAATACGATCATAGAATTTTATTTAGTTGTATCAGTTTACAAGTATAAAGGGGGTTGAAATAACCCATTCTTATTTTCTCTTTGATGTTAATAGCTGCTGAAACCAAGAAGTTTGACATTTGTAGCTTCTGCACTATAGTTTCAAAATTATGGCTTCGTATTATCTATTCTGACGTGTGCAGTAAAAAGTCTGGTTTATTTTATGGTGAGAAATACCCAAATAGTATAAGGACAGAGAGGAAAAATTGAAGTCGCACAAACAACTTACCTGATTCTGCTTTGAAGCTTACAGCTGTGGGCAAAAGCAGTGTGTAATATTTAACTATAATAAAAAACAGTGTGTAAAAGCTGTTGGTCTCTCAGAAAATCCCGGCCCTTTAATATGCCCAATGTTCTCATATTGTGAAAACTCATAAAAAGGGCATAAAATTTATCAAACAGTGAAAACCTATTATACTACAAGCAGCCAAAAGATCTCCCATTTGGTTTCTCTCCAAATTTTGTCCTGCCACACCATGGGTGAGTTGGGCCGAAGACCGTGAACTTCTAATATTAACTATGTTTCTTTCTTCTATCCCCCATAGAGACTTATTAAAGATTCTCAACTTTCTCATGGGCTGAAAAAGCATCTGTGGATTTTTAAGTGGGGTTAGATTATTTAATTGGCTGTTTCTAGTAGCGTCCTTTTTTTTTTTTTTTTTTTTTTTTTTTTTTTTCATAAGCCTATATTTTCATTAATCACAAATGATGCCTTGTTTAACATTGTTATTTTTTGGAACAAAAATTCTACGTAATTGGATATGCTGGCAGATGGACTTTCACACTCTTGTCATTGTTGGTTAGCTTGCAATGCACTCCACCTAAAAACACCTTGGATGGAAGGATTGTAGGCAATCCACCATCCATTGCACTCCATTTTGGGGTCCTATTCAGAAAACCGAAAGAAGGGCAACAACAGCAAATGAGACCTAAGGGTCTTGTATCTTACTAGCATTATAGTAATATGGATGGTCATTTTATATATTAGCTTATGCTACAAAATCTTGAACATTATGTATTCATGAAAATTGGCGGTCTTGTTTCTCTAAAATGTTTCATACTTAAATTTCCAGTTTATAGATTTGTTCTTGATGATGCTTTCAGCTCTCTCCTTACCACTTCCTACCTCCTGGGCTTTTGATTCCAGTAACTACAATATATGATCTCAAGTATGGGGAGACAGAAGAAAAGCAAGGTGAGTATTAAACAAGTTAACCAAAAATTTTGCTAAGTTTCTAAATTCTGCCTCATTCTTATCATTTAAAGCCTAAAGACGAATACAAATATATAATCATATAATTGTTGTAGATTTGTCATTAAGTGATGTTATATATTCTATTCAGGCCAAATTAGAAAATCCCTACACTTAAGATTGGGATTGCCATTGGACCGTCCTTTATTGCGCATTGCTAATGCACTCACTTTTGGCACAAAAGAAATTACGATCAACTCATTTACGGATGGTACGTGATACTTATCATTAATCTTCCTATACTGTATATTGACCTATGTAATTTTTATGCCTTTCTCTTTCGAAAATAACACCTATTTGCTTGAAGAAAACTGTTGAAATGTGAAATGTACCGTATTCTGTTGGTGACAACCGTACAGGTACCTCATTACTTCAGGATGTCCACACTGAAATCCCAAGCAGTGGCGGTTAGTCTTCTAACAACTTAAATTTTCACTAATGCCATGAGACTGAAATTGACTTTTCCCAATGAGTTCTTGACAGAATGATGATATTTCTTGGATCAACTTGCAGTTTCCGGAGGATTTACTGCTTTAATTGATGGTTCCTATGAATACTATCATTATCTTCTTGATGGATTTGATGACAATGTAAGGAGTCTTTCTTCTTTCCTCTGGACCACATAGCCCTATATCGTCATTCAGTAGGGAAGAGATCACTTGGAGCATTCATGGGGCGAAAATTTTTTACCCATCAGTTTAGATTGCCCTCTGTTTCATCCTGCAATTTGTTTTTTGTTTGTTCATTTGAACTTTTGCTGGTTACTTCGTGCACTTTTAAAATTTCTTGTTCTCTGTTGGATGTGGAATAACAGATTGTTTTCAACTATTAGCAACTCTTATTTCAATATAAGTGCTTTTGCTTCTCTTTTTCCTTCTGGTTTGAATGACTGGCTCTGGTAATTAATTTATTTGATCATAGGCAATTGCAATAAAGATAGAAGTCATTTAGATTTACTATTTTTAGTGGTTAATATTCTGTTAAGCTGCATGCTTCTTACTGCTAATTAAGACAACGTTCAGGGATGGGGATGTGCTTATCGTTCGCTGCAAACAATCATATCTTGGTATAAACTTCAAATGTATACATCGATCAATGTTCCTTCCCACAGGTTAGAAAATATTGTGATGTCACCTTCATAGCCTTATATTCCTTTCATTGTTACGTTTGACAAGTTGCCTTTTCTTTAGTACTATTTATCATACTAGTTTTACGTTTGAAATAGTTTTTAACAATAGAAGGATGGACAAATGAAACATTTGATGCTGCGGGGATCACCGTCTCAATATACCATTGGAGGTATAACTGATTGCTATTGCCCCTTTTCTTCAGAGAGATTCAGCAAGCTCTTGTTGAGATCGGTGATAAGGAGGCCTCTTTTGTTGGATCACCCGAATGGATTGGAGCCATTGAGTTGAGCTTCGTTTTGGAGAAGCTTCTCGGTGTAAGTTTTTTCATTGTTCCCTTAGTAAAAGCTTGAACTAAGTGCAGTCCGGAAGGAATGCTCAAATTAATGATTGAAGATGCAAAAACTGGAAAGTTTTCTTCTTCTTTTTTCTTTTTTGTTTTCCATCCTTGTAAGATAGAATGCAAAATATATGAATCTGTTGATAAAATTATGTCATTATTAATAAGAAGTTAAGAACTTTAATTTAGTTGTTTTTAGCTGGAACAATGTATTGAAAACAAAATGACCAAGTTGGCTTTCTTGGCGACTCTTGGTTCAAGTTTTATTATGTAGAAAGGCTTTAGACATAGCAAACTTAATTTGATCTTTTAGATTACCGAACTGATTATGCTATCAAATTTGCTGTTCTAGTTATTTTTAGTTAGATACTTTGTAAAGATTCGTAACTTTTTAATTATAGAGTAGCAAAATAAAGCTCTGCTTTTACTGTTTAAAGAGAATGTTGCTTGGGCAGGTTACTTGCAAGATCATAAGCGTGAGATCTGGTGAGGAGCTTCCTGAGAAATGCAGAGAGCTTGCTTTGCATTTTAAGACACAAGGAACCCCTATAATGATTGGTATGTATTCATGTTACTATTAACAAGGGCTATCTGAAACTTTAGTTGAAAAGTCATAAATGAAATTTGATTATTGGAAATCAAAGTGTTTCATCTTTTCTTTCGGTTGAAGAATGTGGAATAGAGTTTGTTCCTGAATCATACTTTCCATTCCATTTTAGTTGACCAACTGTGAATGGAGTTTGTTTCTGAAATCACATATTCCCTTCTTTTTTGCTCCTTAAGTCTATCTCTTCTTGAGTTTTGCTGTGTTTGTCAAAGGTAGTATCTTTTGTTGCTTGCGATCACACTTTCTGGGTGTGCTACCTATTTTGAAAAGAGTAGATGGGAGAAATGTATATTTCTCTACTTAAATCTTATTATTTTTTTAGTACTCTTTAAGTTTTTTATAGACTTTTTTTTTTTTAATCTGGTGGCTTTCTTAGGGTTTACATAGTGTCTAATTCATGTGTTTCTACAGCCCTTTCTCGTTAAATTACACTTGTTGTAGGATATATTTTGTTATTTATACTGGTGACTATTTTTCGAAGCTCAGACAATCTTGGTTCCGCTTGATGTCTACGGACTGTGTGGCCTGTTTGCTTGCATTTTGCCTTTTCTCCATCACTCATGCATACAGCAATAGCATCTTTAAAGTCTAGCTTGCATTTAGTTGCAGATTTAACAGGTTAAATTGCACCACTAGTTCTTGGACTTTGGTCAACTTCCACTTTTGTCCTCTGCTTTCCAAGTCCTATATTGGAAGCCCTAATCTCTTGAAAGTATTTCACTTTAGTTCTTGTGCTTATTTACTATGAGAGAATAAACTATTGGCCTACACCTGGTGCATTCAGTAGTACCACCCATAGTTATAGTCTTTTCTATATTTAGAAATTGGACCGTTGGACTGAAGGTATGAGATGGACGTGGAGGGCTGATGGATTTGATTTTGTCATGCATAGATGCGCCTATGAACCAGGTGCAAGCTATAATTTTTTTTTTCAAAGTAGGGACTAGAGTGAAACCATTTTTAAAGGTTAAGTTCTAAATTATCAAACTTAAAATTTTGAGGACTAAAATGAAACTTAATCTGACAGTTCAGGACAAGTAGCACAATTTATCCCATTTTTAACTACATGTGATAAGATTTTATATTGATTTTCGCCCGGTCTGCGGAAATATGCATAAGACTCTAAGCCCAGAATACAGTGGTCAATTTAAGGCCCAGATACAAGATCAGAAGCTGGCTAATCATACCTTTATTCAGCCTCCACATTAGCAAGCTCAGCTGTCTAAAATCATGATATAGATGATTGTCGCATTAGTTTGTACAAGTTAAAAAAAAAAAAAAAATCAATTTTAGTGATAATTTTTAGTTATAACTTTTCATTATTTTATATTGTATGCTTCTAGTTCCTCATGGAAGTTGGAATGCAGACTTTATGTACATCTAGAACAAAAGTTTTGACACGGTCATAGTTGGAAAAGCTCAACCTGTATATAGTCTACTAAATGACATTCTTTGCTATCTTCAATGTTTGAACTAGCTATTGAATAGGACAACATGATTTCCCAATTATTTATTCTTTAGAAGCGTCATGATTGCATGATTTTTCATGGCTTAGATCTTTGACTGAACAAAATTGTGATTATCTTTTTGGATTTTTAAGTTGTATGAACAGCACCCACCCATCCCCCGCATCCTCTCCTTCAGACACCAGTTTTTGCTATGGCTGGCAAAAGGAGTATAAATATTATATATATTCGAAATTAGACATCAATCTTGGTGCCCTAATGGGCCATTAGACTCTAATATAACTATATTGTCCCTGATCCAGATTAAGTTTGCAGGTGGTGGAGTACTAGCGTATACACTCTTGGGAGTTGACTATAATATGGCTAGCGGGGATTGTGCTTTCCTTATCCTTGATCCTCACTACACTGGCAAAGATGATCTAAAGAAGATTATAAGCGGCGGATGGTGCGGATGGAAAAAAGCCGTAGATAACAAAGGCCGGAGTTTCTTCCTCAAAGACAAGTTTTATAATCTTCTGCTTCCACAACGGCCCAATATGGTCTGAAAATCATGCAAAAATATTCGTTTGGTGAGTAGTACAACAAATAGTAGGCAAACATGAAGGGGAAAAAGGTATACATACTACAAGAAGCCAACATTTTCATGCTTTTAATGCATGTATTAGTTAGAAGACTAGGGAGATTTCCGGAGCCATTTCTATGTCAGTTTCTGTTCTACTTGTTGGTTTGCATTTTATGCAATTCCCGTAGGGGCTGAATAAAGTATTCTAAGCTCTAGGTTTGTAAAAGTTATGCTGGAAAAGATTTCCGAGTTTCTCGCCTGAATTATTTCAACCTAGACACTTTAATCTTGGGCTGTTTGCCATAGTTAATATATCCTGTCATCTGGTTTACGTCATGTTCTATGCGATTGAAGACATTTTATCTATGGATTTGTTTACGGTACGTTAGCCGAGCTGCTATGCTTGTATGATGATATATGGGTTTCATACTAGGAAACCATTTTCGTGATTCATGCTATTAAATATATATGATTTGCATTTTACTGCTTCTGAATCTAACTTATGATCATGTTAATGGCTGTTACGAGGTGTTTAGTAGTCTGACATTGTAGAAGAGTTTAAATAGCTTTAATTTTTCTTAGAAAGTAATTCAAAGACTACTAATCTTGATCATAGTTTCACGTGTCCTATGTTTTATTCATTTGTCCTATAAAAATCTGGTTTCCAAACCACGTATTTAAAATTCTCTTACATTATTAGTTGTATTGTATGGATTGTAATTCTGATGTCCTGTTATCGAAAACATTTTGGAGTATGAAGACTACTGTTATATTGTATGTACTGTATGCGTGACATGAACATCCTTAAAAACTGCTTCGCCAATGGAGAATATTGGTAAGACTCTAGTTCTTGATCACAAATTATGACTTTGGTTTCATCGGTTGTGCTGTTTTTGCACTAAGGTTTAGAGATTAGGGTTTAGAGTTTGGGCTTTAGTACTCATCAAATATAGTGTGACATTTAGGAAAGCCATCTGCCAATAATCTGGAGTAAACATCGCAGGTTAGCAGCATACGATCACTAATTTATTAGATTACCTTTAAAATGGTTGAAATTGTCTCTTAATGGACGTTTTTTTTTTTTTTACAAAAATAATTCTTAAAAAATTTCTAATTGGTCAATTTATCCTTCCAAACTTCTATTTAGCAAGTTAATTTTATTTTTTTTTTTTTTTGCACAAGTCAGTACCATGTTGGATAAAAATAAAAAAGGCGGTGAATTGTCAATTTTTTTTAGGAAGTGGTTAATCATTTTACGTTTTTAGATTGTTATTATTATTTACATTTTTTTTTGTTGGGCAAAAATAAAAAAAGAGGTGAATTGTTCACTGTCTTTTGAAAATAATGAATCATCCTTCGTTTTTAGATTGTTATCATTATTTATGGTGCTTTTAAAAGCACCAAGCACATACTTGTAAGCTTTTCGTCTTTAAATCTATCATTTTGACTACTCCCATCCATTAGATTGTACTATTCAACCAACCATCCACTCACCCTAGGAGACAACTATCATTTTAACCATACATCCTTTAATCCAATGGCAAAAAATTTATAAGTATTTATGACTTACTTTTAAAAGTACAGGAGCTCAATTCTTGTTTATATATTTTTGGCTTAGATTGTTACCCTTATATTTTTTTTGTATTGATTGTGAGAATTTTTGTGTGGTTGTTAGGATCGTACGGAAATTATTAGAATTTTTATTTAATTGTTAGGAGTGTATGAATAGGTTGTTAGGATTTTTTTGAATTGTTAAGATTATATGTGATTTGTTGAAATTTTCATATGGTTGTTAGAATTCTCAATAAAAAGATGGTAAACGATTTACTGTTTTTTAAATTTTATTAAATACGATGAACAAGAGTTAATAAAAAAGAATTATTCGGTCAAATAAAGTTTTTATAGAGTTATTTAGTAAATTATAAATTTTTGAGGAGTTTATTTTTGAAAAAAAAAATAAAAATCCTCTCTTGGTCGATGATAAATTGGAATGCTAGTCCCTAAACCTATAGTCCGGTTTAGCTTTGGTCCTCGAACACTTAAATTCAACTTTTGAGGTCTTGAATATTTTACTTTTACTTTTACTTTTGTCTTCGTCTTTGAGGAAGGAACAGTTCTTGCATGCTTGCACCAAATGCGTCAATACAATCACGAAAAAGAAATTTTATGAATCGAGTCATTTCGAGACGCACGTACAGCTCCGCTACTGTTGAATTTTCATGCCATAGTGTCTTGAGAGTGTTGAGTGAAATCTAGCAGTAGAGAAAGATGTGCTTTAGAAGATTTATTGAATAAAAACGTTCTTATTTCTGCATGGTATATATTTATTAGTTTATCTCAATCTCAATCTATTAATCATGTTCAAGTTGAATACGACAGATCTTTATTTATATGTAAAACTGTAAGGAAAATTTTAAAATAATATATTTTGTTTATTGTTTTTAGTGAATGGATGCGATTCTTCGTGAAAGGATGCAATCCTTAGTGAATGGATGCAACTCTTAGTGAATGGATGCAACCCTTAGTGAGTGGATGCAACTCTAATCAAAGGGTATGACTCTTAAAGTGAAAGGATGTGACTTTTAGTGAAAGAATATGATATGAAAAGACACATCTTTATAGTGTGTCTCTTCGTACATATGCCCGTTGGAATCAATGGTTATATTCATTGAACTTGATTCATATAACTATTTGGTAGTTATGATCAAATGAAAAGTCACAATCGAAAGGTCACTTCACGAAACACCCTTTCGTGAATAGTTACTTCATGAAGCACCCGTTCGTGGCCTATATAAGTCCATAGCATTGGTTGCAGAAGGAGACAGACAGAAAACAGTTGAAGAGTTGAAGTCTTCATTCATAATAATTCCATTCTTGTTTTATATTCTATTTCTTTTGACAACTTAATCGAGTGAGTGCTCAAAGGCTCGACTTCGTGTGTGCAAACGCAGTTGAGGTTTACGCTTCATTGTATCCTGGGAGGTTGTTCGTTGACCCGGTGCACACCAAATTGTTAGAACGGTGGGGACGGATTAAGCCTTAAGGAAAGTGGCATTGCTACACGCCTTGAAGCCTTTTTAATCTTTCTATTTCATACCTTTATCACAATCTGTTCCAACAAAAACAACAATAAATTTAAATACATACCAAAATTTGGGATCATATACATATAAAATGAATAACTAACATAGCACCATAAAGAAGAAATTCTTGATCAACTAGCGGAAGCGAAAAGTCCGGTACCGATACGAACGTCACCAACTGAACACGGGTAACTTGGTTTCTCCTCTTATCTTAGGCGCTCTCCCGTATAGTGTAGAATCGATGGTAATTCATCACCAGAATGCATATGAGAATGCGACAGGACCAATACCCTTTTATGTAGAGTCCAGATCGACTTTCCATCAAAGTCTGAATTAGAATTCTATTTAATTTAAATACATGAGATAAGGATAAAATATATCATATATATCAAGTAGTTCTATATATTTTAGAATTAACCTTTATCTATACTAAATCCAGATTTGAATATGATTAATTGGGACACATTTATGAAAATCCTAACAATCTCCCACTTGGCTCATATTAATTATACTCCATGAATGAATTTTTTAAACTCCAAACTTTATTGCGCATTACTGAAAACTTTTTGGTCAAATATCTTATAACTTGCTTGATATTTAGCTCAAACTAAAATACTATAATGACAGAAACTATGGCAGTCCACCTCTTTATGTTGAAAATTTTCATCCATAATTACTTATCTCCTAGTCGAGTACTTTACATGGTACAACTTTATGATTGAACTTAAATCTATATGTCCATTCATTAATGGACAAAACATTATGTCTATTAAATGGTCCAACATAACTGCATTAAAATTTAACTTTATTGAAAAAAGATAAATGTTATAATCTTATACATCAAAAGAACTAATTAAACCCATATTTCTAACATGATCTGTATATGAACCAGGTGCCGACCCCTTGATCATTGGGTCTGTAACAATATACTTGGTACTAATGTATTCAATTATAACATAACTTTATTTTTCTCTCACAATAAAATATTTAATATCCAGATGTTTACACCCTACTGTAATCTTGTTGTTATTAGCAAAAAAAATCGTAGCTGAAATATCACAGAAAATTTTTATTGGACGAGTACTAGAGTTCACAATCTTTAAGTCTGTGATAAAATTTCTAAGCCAAATAACCTATGATACAGTCTTGTAACATGCAATCTACTTTGCATATGATCCAAAATTTTCTTCAAATACCTTATAACCTTTTTAGCAGCCTTCCAATGCTCAATGCCTGGATTACTTTGACACCTGCCAAGTAATCCAACGGCAAAAGCTATATCCGAACGTGTGCACGTTTGTGCATACATAAGACTACTAACTACAGAGGCATAGGGTATGTTTTCATTTGTTCAACTTCCAATTGGTTCTTGGGACACTAAAAAATATTAAGTTTGTCCCTTTTCTAAACAGAAGCAACACTGAGCTTACAATTATACATTTCAAATTTTTTTAAAACTTTTTTTATGTAGGCTCTGTCACGCCCCGGATTAATCGTTTTTCCGGGCACGCCGACAAATTCGCCGTATACAAAGGAATTTTTCCTATATACGAAGCGATAAATGTAGCTATACTTGTAATCATATAAAACTACAACTAATAGTATAGAGCTGTTAAACTGAAAAATATAGATAAATAACATCAGGTTCTCTATACATACATAGTCTCCAGATACATAAAACTCGCTCCAGCGAGGATCTAACATCAGTATGTACAAGAACCAAAATCCAACACTACCTACGGCTGGTATGTCTCTAGATCAGCAGCAAAACGGAAAGAGATCTAACTCGCGACTCCCTTTCCACAATCCGAATCCACAACAGCAGCAGCAGCCGAAGGAGAAGGATCTGCAAAAAGTTTCAACAACTGGGTGTGAGAACTACTGCAAAAAGAAGTAGTCCTCAGTGAGTACCGCTACCGATCTAAACGGCTCACCCACTAAGTCTACAAAAAAGTATGCTCAAAGATAGTAAAGAAAGCTGGAACAAATCTATAGTTATATGTCACTATACTATCATAATCCAACATTAACTATTTGTAGAAAATGCAATCTCTGACCCAATCTCACTAGGGACTGTGAACACACCCGTCCCGCCTGTCGAAGCTACACTAACTACCACCACGCTTGGTCGTCAGTGGAGAGCAAGTCCAACTAGGACGCAATGACATCAACGCAAAAGCACTAGGCCCGACTCCGGAGTGGCACTCGTGGGCGCTACCGAACCAAATATGCAAGCGTGTCTCTGCCGAGCTCAATCAGGCTCTCACAGGCTATAATAAATACATAAAGTTCTAACTGGTCTAACAACCATAATCAACGTGCCCTCGTTACAATCCGATGCAAAAATAGCAATTTGGGTCCACCGTCAACCACAACGACACCCGACGGTCCGAAACAGTCTATACACTACTGTAAAAACAAGCTCGGCATCACAGCACGAGCGTAAATGCATTCTACACTATTCTGGATATTCACCGCCCACAAACTGCGGCGATACAAACAAACTGCGGCGAAATCTGGTAGTTTTAGAAAATGACGGTGTAGAATTGATAGTTTTCTCCTAAGTCAATTCCAAGTCCAACATGTATAATTTATCTAAATTACTACTATATGCTCCAAATTCAGATTTCAATTAGCAAGCAAATCGATGAATTCGAGCTAAATACCATGATATACAAGACTAAAAATTTACATGCTGACATCAACTAGACTTAGGAGGAAATTTGTAGAATCCGGTAAGCATATCATTAACCCACCTCAAAACGCTAATCCACGATGGCGGAAAGTCGAATGAAGTGGAACCACGCACTCGCCCAGCCACCCAACGATGCAATTACGACCTCCACGCGCTTGAACGGCCCCCCCGGCGCGACGTCGGCGTCGATCCGAATTCCACCCGAAGCCTCCACCAACTATACGGATCCACCCTAGAGAGAGAGAGAGGAGCAGCAACCAAAACACTCCCTCCCTGCCTCTCTAACAATATATAAAAGGTAAGGATAAGGGTGAAGTCCATGAGGTAGCAGTTTACCAAAAAGCCCCTCACCTATCCTGGAGTACCGGTACCAGGCCGATGCCGTACCGGTACCCCGCAAAGTAATTTGCAAACCCGAGAGCAGTCTGTGCTGAAAATACACAGGGTACCGGTACTCCCCTGTGTGGTACCGGTACGCATTGCTGAACATCTGAAAATTGCAGATTTAAATGCTAAAAATCCTGCTCTCGCGTCACAACGAGTCCGTTTTGCGTCTATTTCGCGCCAACGCGACTCTGACTTGTTTCAACACTCTCCAGATGTGTCGACAAGCCTCAAATGCTGAAATCTCACAGTTGCAGAACACTAGGGATACTACATCCTCCCCAACTACAAAATGTTTCGTCCTCGAAACTTAACGCATACCTCAATCCTGAGCATCGAACAAGTAAGGGTAGGACTCCCGCATCACCGTCTTCGGCTTCCAGGTCGCCTCTGGCTCCCAGGTCGCCTCCCGCGCCCAAGTCGCCTCCCGCTCCTCGTGATGACTCCACTGCACTTTTACATAAGGAATGCCCCGGTTGCGCAATTCTTTTGTCTCCCGAGCAAGAATTCGCACCGGTCGCTCCTCATATCTCAAGTCCTCGCCAAGCTCTAGCGGAGTGAAGTCGATCACGTGCGCGGGGTCAAACACGTACATCCTTAATGCCGAGATGTGGAAAACATCATGAATACCGGCTAGTCGTGGAGGTAGAGCAATCCTGTATGCAACTGGTCCAACTCGCTCCAATACCTCAAAAGGGCCTACAAAGCGTGGACTGAGCTTTCCACGCAGTCCGAATCCGCGTATCCCTCGGGACGGCGAGACTTTTAGAAACACATGATCTCCAACCTGGAACTCTAAATCTCGTTTCCTAGTATCGGCATAGCTCCTCTGTCGACTCTGGGCTGTCAAAAGATGTCGCCGTACCTTTCACTCATATCACTTCAATGCAAAGGAGATTGACACCTGCGTCTATACAACGCCTCAAACGGAGCCATCTGAATACTTGTTTGATAGCTGTTGTTGTACGCAAACTCGGCCAGTATCAAATGTCGATGCCACCCTCCTCCAAAGTTCAGGACACATGCTCTCAGCACGTCCTCCAGAGTCTGAATGGTCCGTTCTGATTGACATTCGTCTGTGGGTGAAACGCCGTGCTGAAATGCAACTGTGTACCCAAGGCTGCCTAAAGACTCCTCCAAAAGTGCGAAACAAATCTCGGGTCTCTTTTTGATATGATCGAGATCGGCACACCATGCAACCTAACAATCTCATCCAGATATAACTGAGCGAGCCTCTCCCTAGGCCAGGTGGCCTGTACTGGTAAGAAGTGAGCAGACTTAGTTAGTCTGTCCATAATGACCCAAATCGCATCAAAATCATCCTGTGCTCTCGGTAATCCCACGACAAAGTCCATCGTAATCTGCTCCCATTTTCACTCGGGCACTGGCAGACTCTGAAGCTTGCCAGCAGGTACCAGATGCTCTGCCTTTACCTATTGGCAAGTCAAACAATGAGCCACAAATCTGCCAATGTCTCTCTTTATTCCATTCCACCAGAAGTGTGCTTTCAAGTCCTTATACATCTTGGTTCCACCGGGGTGAACCATATAAGGTGAGTAGTGAGCCTTTCTCAAAATCTCCTCTTGGATCTCTAAATCCATAGGCACACACAGTCGGTCCCTGTACCGCAGTACTTCCGAACTGTCCACAGAAAAAACCTCTGCCTGTCCCCTCTCCAACTACTCTCGAATCCTCAACAAATGAGAGTCTTCACTCTATTTCTCCCTGATCCTATCCAACAGAGTGGGCTGCAAGACCATAGACATCGGTCTTATAGTAGACCCAGGGGACACTATCTCGAGTCTCAACCACTGCAGCTCCTGAAGTAACGGCCTCTGCTGAGTAATCCACATACTCAAGCTCTGCACTGCCTTCCTGCTCAACGCATCTGCCACTACATTCGCCTTGCCAGGGTGATACTGAATACTAATATCATAGTCTTTCAACAACTCCAACCACCGGCGTTGCCTCAGGTTCAACTTCTTTTGGGTGAACAGATAGTTGAGACTTTTATAATCTGTAAAAACCTCACAGTGCTCGCCATACAAATAATGCCGCCATAATTTCAAAGTAAAGACCACCACGGCAAGCTCCAAGTCATGCGTAAGGTAATTCTTCTCGTAATCCTTCAATTGCCGTGAAGCATAAGCAATTACCCTACCATGCTGCATCAGCACACAACCCAAACCACTGTGCGATGCATCACTGTAAATCACAAATCCTTCCCCCATCATTGGAAGGGCAAGGATAGGAGCCGACATCAACCTCTGTCTCAATACATCAAAGCTCTTCTGACAATCTTCACTCCAGATGAACTTAATTTTCTTTCGAGTCAATCGAGTAAGGAGTGTGGAAAGCTTCGCAAAGCCTTCCACGAACCGACGGTAATATCCTGCCAATCCAAGAAAACTCCTCACCTCGGTAACCGTTGTCGGTCCGGGCCAATCCCGAATAGTATCAATCTTCTTCGGGTCCACTGCTACACCCACTGCAGAAATCACATGGTCTAAGAAAGCAACCTCCTGAAGCTAGAACTCGCACTTCTTCAACTTAGCATACAACTTCTTCTCCCTCAAGTTGCAGCACAAGCCTCAAGTGCTCCTCATGCTTGGCATCACTCCGGAAGTATATCAAGATATCATCAATGAAGATTACCACAAATCTATCCAAGAACGGCTTGAACACTTGATTCATTAAATCCATAAATGCGGCAGGGGCATTCGTCAATCCAAAAGGCATCACGGTAAACTCATAATGCCCGTACCGAGTCCGAAAAGCCGTCTTAGAAACATCCTCGGCCCTCACCCTCAACTAGTGGCAACCTGACTGGAGATCAATCTTCCAAAAGACACAAGATCCTTGCAGCTGATCAAATAGATCGTCAATGCGCGGTAAAGGATCTTGTTCTTGATGGTTACTTTATTCAACTCCCGATAATCCACACACAATCTAAGTGAACCATCCTTCTTCTTTACAAATAACACCGGCGCTCCCTAAGGCGATACACTGGGTCTCACATACCCCTTATCCATCAGATCCTGAAGCTGCGTCTTCAAATCTCTCAGCTCTGCCAGTTCTACCCGGTAGGGTGCCTTCGAGATTGGTGCAGTTCCAGGAATTACATCAATCACAAACTCGATCTCTCTATCTGGCGGCATCGTCGTCAACTCAGGGGGAAAAACATCCGAAAACTCGCGGACTATAGGGATATCCTCGAGTCCCGGTGCCGCCATAGGCACCTCCACAACCGTCGCCAGAAAAGCGATACAACCTCTACTCATCAGCTGTCGAGCCCTCGCCGACGAAATCCAAGTGGCAAACAACGTACTCCTGCAACCTCTATACGTGAACTCCTCCTGGCTTGGCTCGCGGAACGTCACAGTTCTCGCTCCACAGTTGATCGTAGCACAGTACCGCGCCAGCCAAGCACAACATCAAAATCTTGCAGCTGCCCTAAGACCAACAGGTCTGCGGGCATAATCCACAAGTCCAACTGCACCGAACACAACAAACAATACTCTACTATCTGCAAAGTATGGTCGAAAATCTGCACCTCTCGTGCATGCAACAACGGCCTTACCTGTAGACCATGTAACAATGCAAATGCTCGGCTAACAAAAAAGTACGATGCACCGGTATCAAATAAGGTACGAGCTCGAATACCAGAAATCAAAATGATATCTGCCACTACTCGATCGGCTGCTGTAGAGTCCTCCACCTAAGCTGCATAGACCGTGCCACTTGGAGCTTGCTGTCGCTTCTCACCGTGCCGCGGCGCAGACGCTCTATCCTCCCGACGATAACTCGGTGCTGCTCCATAAGACTGCTGAGGTGCCGGCTGTGCAGATGTCGCTGATGGTGCTAGTGATGCTGCTCGGGGACAAGCTGCCCTCATATGCCCTGGCTGTCCACATCCATAGCACTGGCCCTCTCGCTACTCATACTGTCGAGGCCAGTGTGGTCCCCCACAAATCACACACTGAGGAATCCCCTGCGACTGCCTCTGCCGACGAGATCCCCCAGTACGCTGATGCCCCGAAGACCCACGACCCTGAGACCGTGATCGTGGAGGTCTCGGCGGACGCCTGCTGCTCGACTGTCCTCCGTCACCTGGAACCGGGCGCTTCCTATCCTGACTCTGCCCCAGCACCTGTACTTGTGCCTGCTNGACTGCCTCTGCCGACGAGATCCCCCAGAACGCTGACGCCCCGAAGACCCACGACCCTGAGACCGTGATCGTGGAGGTCTCGGCGGACGCCTGCTGCTCGACTGTCCTCCGTCATCTGGAACCGGGCGCTTCCTATCCTGACTCTGCCCCAGCACCTGTACTTGTGCCTGCTCGCGGATCGATACATCACCTCTCTCCACCCATAGAGCCTACTCAATAGACGCATCCAAGGTCCTCAACCTCTGCGCCTGTACCAACCTGAAGATCTCTGGTCTCAAGCCTCGCTCAAACAGATATACCCTGTAGGCCTCGTCTCTAGCTACAAATGGAACACAGTTCAAGAGTCGAGTAAACTCACAGATGTACTCCTGAACTGCTCGCTCTCCCTGCTGAAGCTTTTTTAGGTCCTCCTCGAGCTTCTGCTTCACGCTGTTTGGAAAATACATCCTATACAGTATTCCGCAGAACTCATCCTACTTCATCTACAGTGCCACTAACCCTCGGTCTCGCCTCATCCTCCTCCACCAAGCATGTGCATCGCCAGCCAAGCAGTGTACTCCCAAATGTACATGCTTTCTCTCTGGTATAAACAAATCCTCAAATAATTTCTCCATCGCGCTGACCCAGCCCTTTACAACCCAGGGCTCCATGCAGCTGCCGTCATAGGTCGGCGGATCAAAACGGTGAAAACGAGCAAGCCTCTCAGTCATCCGCTCATGCTCAGCCTCTGACATCTGCAAAGCATCTCCAGAAGATGAGCCTGGCGCAGTAGGAAGTGTCACTGGTCGGGGTACAGCTGCGGCTGGTGCGGCCACTGGAGTAGTCAGGGGTGGAGCTGACTGCTCTGGTACTCTCGGTACTGTACTGTGGGGCAGAGCTAATGTCTCGCACTCCTCTGCAATAACGCCCTCTACTGCTTCATCGCCTCAGTCAGAGCAGCTAACTGCTCACTCAGATCCGGGGGTGCGCTCGGCCCTGCCTGCTCCGACATCTTAGGTGGTGCGGCGCGATCCCGCGTCGACGGTCGACCTCGACGTCGATACATAGCTGCAAGAAAAGGACATAAGGGTCAGATACAACACACAAACACTCTCGACCCAATCAAATGAAAGTCTAGAAGGCGGCCCATGTTTCTCCTCAAAATTATGTTGTCTGCAGCCGACATAATTTCCTTAGCCGAAACAGACGCTCATTCAATCACTGACTCCACTCTAGGAGAAGTTAAAATAGTTCAATCGCTGACTTTCGCGATAAATCACGCCTCTTGCGTCTTACCTTCCTAAGGTTTGCCAAACTTAGTGTTTGTAGTTCCCAACGACCTAATGCTAAGCTTTGATACCAACTTAATCTGTCACGCCCCGGATTAATCGTTTTTTCGGACACGCCGACAAATCCGCCGTATACAGAAAAATTTTCCCTATATACGAAGCGATAGCTGTACCTATATCTGTAATCATACAAAACTACAACTAGTAGTATAGAGCTGCTAAACTTAAAAATATAGATAAATAACATCAGGTTCTCTATACATACATAGTCTCCAGATACATAAAACTCGCTCCAGCGAGGACCTAACATCAGTATGTACAAGAACCAAAATCCAACACTACCTGCGACTGGTATGTCTCTAGATCAGCAGCAAAACGGGAAGAGATCTAACTCGCGACTCCCTTTCCACGATCCGAATCCACAACAGCAGCAGCAGCCGAAGAAGAAGGCTCTGCAAAAAATTTCAACAACTGGGTGTGAGAACTACTGCAAAAAGTAGTCCTCAGTGAGTACCGCTACCGACCTTAACGGCTCACCCACTAAGTCTACAAAAAGTATGCTCAAAGATAGTAAAGAAAGCTGGAACAAATCTACAGCTATATGCTACTATACTATCACAATCCAACACTAACTATCTGTAGAAAATGCAATCTCTGACCCAATCTTACTAGGGACTGTGAACACACCCGTCCCGCCTGTCGAAGCTACACTAACTACCACTACGTTCGGTCGTCAGTGGAGAGCAAGTCCAACTAGGATGCAATGACATCAACGCAAAAGCACTAGGCCCGATTCCGGAGTGGCACTCGTGGGCGCTACGTATCCAACCGAGCATGCAAGCGTGTCTCTGCCGAGCTCAATCAGGCTCTCACAGGTTATAATCAATACAGAAGGGTCTAACTGGTCTAACAACCATAATCAACGTGCCGTCGGCACAATCTGATGCAAAAATAGAAATCTGGATCCACCTTCAACCACAACGGCACCCGACAGTCCGGAACAGTCTATACACTACTGTAAAAATAAGCTCGGTATCTCAGCACGAGTGTAAATGCATTCTACACTATTCTAGGTATCCACCGCCCACAAAGTGCGGCAATACAAACAAACTACAGCTCTTAGAGCTAAATCTTGTAGTTTTAGAAAATGACGGTGTAGAATCGATAGTTTTCTCCTAAGTTAATTCCAAGTCCAACATGTATAATTTATCTAAATCACTACTATATGCTACAAATTCAGATTTCAATTAGCAAGCAAATCGATGAATTCGATCTAAATAACATGATATACAAAACTAAAAATATACATGCTGACATCAACTAGACTTAGGAGGAAATCCGTAGAATCCGATAAGCATATCATTAACTCATCTCAAAACGCTAATCCACGACGGCGAAAAGTCAAACGAAGCGGAACCACGCGCTCGCCCAGCCACCCAACGATGCAGCAACGACGTCCACGCGCTCGAACGGCCCCCTGGTGCGACGTCGGCATCGATCCGAACTCCACCCGAAGCCTCCACCAACCGTACGGATCCACCCTAGAGAGAGAGAGGAGCAGCAACCAAAACACTCCCTCTTTGCCTCTCTAACAATATATAAAAGGTAAGGATAAGGGTGAAGTCCACGAGGTAGCAGTTTACCAAAAAGCCTCTCACCTATCCAGGAGTACTTGTACCAGGCCGATGCCGTACCGGTACCCCACAACAGAATTTGCAAACCCGAGAGCAGTCTGCGCTGAAAACACACAGGGTACCGGTACTCCCCTGTGTGGTACCGGTACGCATTGCTGAACATCTAAAAATTGCAGATTTAAATGCTAAAAATCCTGCTCCCGCGTCACAACGAGTCCGTTTTGCGTCTATTTTGCACCAACGCGACTCGGACTTATTCTAACACTCTCCAGATGTGTCGACAAGCCTCAGATTCTGAAATCTCACAGCTGCAGAATACCAGGGATACTACAGGCTCTCTGAGATAGACTGAATAGATCTTTATATCTATCTCTTTTAATTTCAATACCAATAACATATGAGGCCTCACCTAAATCTTTTATTTTAAAATTTTGGAAAAGAAATTATTTAGTGTTATATAATAGCCCAAGATCATTACTGGCAAGCAAAATGTCATCAATATAAAGGATTAAGAAAATTATTTTACTCCACTAACCTTTAGATAAATGCATTGACCAACAATATTTTTCTTAAAACCAAAGGTCAAAATGGTTTGTTTGACTTTAAATACCATTGTCGGAAGGCCTGCTTTAGCCCATATATTGGTTTCTTTAATTTCCATACCAAGTGCTCCTTTTCCTTTTGCGAGACTCCTTCAGGCTAATTTATATACAGCTCTTCACAGAGATCCCCATTTAAAAAAGCAATTTTAACATCCATTTGGTGTAGCTCGAGATCGAAATGAGCAACCAGAGCCATAATAATATGAAAAGATTCCTTTCTAGATACTAGAGAGAAAGTCTCTTTATAATCAATGTCTTCTTTTTGAGTAAATCCTTTTGCCACAAGGCGGCCTTATATCTCTATATTATTTTTAGAGTCCCATTTGGTTTTATAAATCCACTTGCATCCTACGGGTTTAACTTCTGTAGATAACTCAACAAGATCCCATAGCTTATTGTGGTTCATAGATTCAATCTCATCTTTCATGGCATTGTACCATTCCGTAGAATTATTACTATTTATGGCTTCAGAAAAACTAAAAGGATCATTTAGGCTCTAGCCATTCTCATAAAAATAGACAATATAATCACTTAATACAGCCGGTCTTCACTGTCTTGATGATCTTTTTAATCTGATTATCCACATGTATATCTTGATGTGGATTATTTACTTGTATATATTGATGTGGATTATCCACTTGTATATCTTGATGTAAATTATCAATGATAGGTTTACACTTACTTTATGGTTCCAAAACAACTTGTTGTTCTACTGGAACAGGAACCATCAAATCGTGTGGGAGAATAGTGGGTCTGTCCTGTATAGAATCTGAATGCTCTTGAATTTCCTCAAATTCAATGAACCGAGGTTCAGAGCTCCCACTGATTGTACCATCCTCACTAAATTGTGATGTTTTAGCTTCTGCAATCTTTATAGAAAGTGATGGACAATAAAACTTATACCCTTTGACCTTTCTGAGTAACTAATAAAATATTGTGATATAGTTCGAGGATCCAATTTCTTTATTTCATACAATTTGACCTCAGCTTGACAATCCCATGTGTGAAAATGTCTTAAACTCGGTTTCCTATCTGTCAAAGCTCAAAATGAGTCTTAATGACAGCCTTAGTAAGGACCCGATTAAGTATATATAGGGCAATTTTGAGTGTCTTACCCCACAACGATATTGAAAGAGTATAATTATTGATCATGCTCCTGAGCATATCAATTAATGTGCTGTTCCTTTTTTCAGCAACACCATTCTGATCAGGTGTCCTTGGCATGGTGTACTGTGGAATAATTCCGCACTGCTCCAGAAACTTAGCAAAAGGTCCAGAGATTTGGCCTTTATTTATTTGTCTACCAAAATATTCACCACTCCTATCTGATCTGACTACTTTTATCATTTTCTCGAGTTGATTCTCTATTTCAACCTTATATGTCTTAAAGGCAGATAATGCTTTAGATTTTTCTTTAAGTAGAGATAGCCAATATTTATGCAATCCACACACGTTCCAAAGTCAGAGAAGTCGAGATCATCTAAAATGCCACTCTAATTAACCTTTGGATTCTCTGTTTCGAGATGTGTCCCAACCTTTTATGCTATAATATGGTCGACCTTTCATTGTTAATGCTACGTTTTGATCCAACATTTTCGTGCATAGCAAGAGGGACTTCACTATATGAATGATCTAACGATACTTTATATAGATTATTTTCCAAAATACCAGAGCCAACTATCTGAGTTGTAGGAAAAAGAAAAAACTTTATTATCAAAATTGAAATTATATCCCAATCCAACAAGTTTTGAAATAGAAATTAAATTCTTAGAAAAATTTGGAACATAAAATGTATTGACTAAATCCAAAATATAACCAGTAGAAAAAACTAATCTAAATGTTCCTACAAATTCTACTTTAGTTGGATTTCTTTCAGCTGTATAGATAGTGGCTTCATATTTACAGGGTTTTCTGCGGTTTTGAAATCCTTGCACGAAATTTGCCCCGTGGTATATGGCACCAGAGTCAATCCACCAAATATTAGATGGAACAGTAACTAAATGCAACTCATGCAACAAAACCAGAAACTTATCCTTCTTCTAGAGCCATTTCTGACACTTTTGGCAATCCTTCTTTATATGACCTTTTTCTTACAAAAGAAGCACTTAGGAGTCCAAAATTTGATTGGTCTTGTGAACCAGATGGAACTTCTTTATTCTTCCTTTTGATTTATTCTTGTCATTACCATTATTAGCACGCTTTATTTGTCTCTTTTGAGAAACAAAGTTAATTGCATTTTATTTCTCGTGTATTAATCTTCCTTCTTCTTGCACACACATGGTCAACAATTCATTAATTGCCTATTTATCTTTATGTGTGTTATAAGAGATTTGAAATGGTCCGTATTCAGATGGCAAAGAGTTCAAAATAAAGTGTACTAAGAATGAATCAGAGATTGTTACTTCAAATGCAGTGAGTTGCGCTGCAATATCTGCATTTCTATAAAATGCTCGCGAATTGAGCCATTTCCGGAGTATTTCATGGAAGACAGTTTATTCATTAGGGTGCTCGCCAAAGCTTTACTGGAGCTTACGAACTGTTGCCCCACAGCATTCAAGAAATTGCGAGCTATCTCACACTTTGAAATTGAATTTTGAATGTTTTTATCGACACGCGCTTTCATCAGCATTAGACTAAGCCGATTAGAGTACTACTTTTCTAAAAATGTTGTTTAGGTTGGCGTACTTTTATTTATAAGAGGAGTAGGTTTATCCTCTCTTAAAGCCAAATCAAGATCCATACACCCTAATGTAAGCATGATCTGTTCTTTCCACTCAGAGTAATTAGAACCATTAGCATAGAAACAGAACCACCAATAGGAACAAAGGATAAAGTCAACACTGAAATGTAAAATAAAATGCATGTTTTATCAATAAAATACCACATCCAAAAATTACCACACTAAAATTAGAATAATACACTTTATATGACATCACAACACCTCCTTTGGGAGCAGAGCTATGAGCATAAGTATTTTCATTCTTTATACATATGTTTTATATGACATCATAACCCTTCATTTGGGAGCAGAGTTATGAACATAAATATGCAATCTCTTTATAAGAGATTAATTTAAACTTTTCATAGGTCGTGTTAATTTTAAGTTTTTCATATGAAAAAATTGTTAGTTTCGGCCAGGCAAATTTCTCCAAATGAGTTATAAGAAAATTACCATCCTACACTACCCATATACCCTAATGTCTAGATCTCCTTTGGGAGTAGACTATACATAATATTAGGGTGCAATTTCTGCATGCACTTCTTTTAAGCAATTAATTTATCTTTTCTTTTGGTCGGAGTCGGTTTGGCTTGCACCCGAACAGTTGAAGTAATAAATTAATCTGACTTAGTTTTGCATAATAAACATGAAAATTATACGGAAGCGCTGCTTTAAAGTAAATTAAATCAATATTTCTTTTAATTAGGTCCGCTTTGGTTTACACCTAACCAACCAAAATAATAAATTAATTCAACTTAGCGCCAAACATTAAATAATCAAAAAATAATTATGATTATTTAATTTTCATGTTTATCCGGTCAAAATAAGAATATAAATGCGATAATTTAAAACATGACATCGCAATCAAATTTAAACTTTATATTTTCTAATTTGACCACAAACATAAAATAAATAAATTTATGATAAATTAATATTGTATGCAAAATTAAATCCTTATGTGAACGGATTCTTTATTTTCACGATGCTTTAATAAACATAAAAGCTCCAACACATCGAATTTGAATGAAGAAAGAAGTTTAAGTAGGTAATATGCTTAAAACCGGCCACCTACTAAGTATTTATTTGCAAAAGGAACCCAATAATAAATTAATAATGGGTTCAATCTTAATAGTTTTGGCGCCATACAAATCGCACCACGTGGTAAACTGGGATGCACCACAAGCACGGCCTTCGAAGCTAGGGACGAGTGACATATGGTGCACCAGGAATAGAGAAAAATATGCCAAAAATTGCAAAACAGTTAAGGCTCATGCGGTTAGGATCGGCTAGTAGTGGTCCACAAAATTAGGGATGTGGCCGATTAGGATAATAACAAAATAACAACGGGCGGACTATAAATCGATAAGAGATGCCTGATGGAAGGGTCTTTTTTTCTGTGAACACGAATACCAATTTCTATTTTTCCTTACATTTTAATTGCTTTCTTGGAGTAGTCTATCTGTAATCCTTTTATTTTCCTACATTTACTATATTTTCTAGGAGTAGTTCGTAGTTTAGATTTTTCTCTGAGATTGTATGCCATAGCAGCACACACCTTTTTTGTTAACATTTTCTAATTCTGAGCAATATATAAGCTTTTCGGCTCTTCAGCCGAATAAAAAGTACTGTGCTATTCTTTGACTCGACTAATCCAGCCGAACTGAACTTGCTTTGTGGTTTCGAACTCGACCGATCCGATCCCTCATCAACTGAATCGCTTGATCCGATAACGGGCGCACACTGTAGTATCCCTGGGGTTTAATGGTCGGAGTGACTGCAGTATCTGTGGCTTGTCGACACATTTGTAGAGTGTCGGAACGAGTTTGAGTCATTTGGCACGAAATGGACGTCAAAAACGGACTCGGCGCAGTGTGAGACTGGAGTTCTACACTGAAATCTGCAAACTGCAAGTTTGAGTGTTGGGTACCGGTACCTGAGTGGAGTACCGGTACTGGGATTGGGTACTGGTACTACATCGGGCTAGTACCGATACTGTTACGCCCCGCGACCGCCAATTTGGTCTGTTCGGGTACGCTAACAGACGCCAAACAGACAGAACCTCCCCTGTCCGCCCAAGGCTCCACCCACCAGTACATGTGTATATATAGCAATTCGAACAGAGATAGAATTTGAGTATACATGGCTTGCACGAGGGCAAGCAACTACCACAACAAGTGAAAGTACTGCTAGCTATTGCATTGATACATGATATTTGATTTCTTTTAACCAAATACAAGCATTCAACATATTACATTCTTTTTCCACTTTACATCACATAACATCACATAACCTCATATGAATTTACATCATTTATACATCATCATATACAAAAGATGATACTAAACAAGGTACAAAACTAAACCCGGTAAGTCGCTACCTAGGGCGACTTAGGGCTCTTCAAAACTTACAATTGGTATCAGAGCCGGATCTAGATATATTATTATCTAATGGCCGAAGGCGGTAACATTAATCGACCACCACTCTTCAATGGCACAAATTATGCCTATTGGAAGGTTCGTATGAGAGCTTTTCTAATCGCAATCGATGAGCGAGTGTGGAAATCAATCAAATTCGGATGGAAACATCCCACCGAAGTCGTCGATAATGCCACCGTTCCTAAACCGAGAAATAAGTGGACAAAAGATGAAAACGAGTCATCTTCGTTCAATCGTAAAGGAATAAATGCTTTGTTTAATGCATTATCTCAAACGGAGTTTACTCGTGTTTCGGCGTGTGAAACCGCCAAAGAGATTTGGGATACTCTACAAGTTATGCATGAAGGAACTTGCTTGGTAAAGGTCCAAAAATTGCAAATGTTAACGAGCAAATTTGACTCAATTTTTATGGAAGAAAACGAGACCTTTACCGAGTACTATTCGCGACTTCAAGATGTTGTTAATACTTGTGCTAACTTGGGAGAGATAATCCCGGAATCGAAAGTTGTTAGAAAAATTCTTCGAACTCTTCCGGAACGCTTTAGGGCAAAAGTTGCCGCAGTCGAAACGGTTAAACATCGAGACGAGATGAAAGTCGAAGAGTTAGTAGGTGCTTTACAAACTTATGAGATTACTTTTCCTACTAACCAATCTTCTTCCAAGTCTTTCTCTCAAAGTATAGGGGTTGCATTGAAATCGACAAAGGAGGAAGACGAGGACTCGGGTTCCGACGGAGAGATCTCAATTGCGGATTTTGAACATCAATTGGCGCTCCTAACGAAGAAGTTTCGTCAGAAGTTTCGAAAGAAGAACAAATCGAACAATGCTTCATCTTCAAAGCAAAAATCTTTTTCTAAACATTCCTCGAATTCAAAATCTAAGGATAAGAAACTTGCAAAGCCTTCTAAAGAAAAAGATGAATTTGAAGGAGAAATCCAATGTTATAAATGTAAAGGCTACGGCCATATTTCAACGGATTGTCCTTCTAAGAAAACTTATAAATAAAAGGCTTTGTAAGTAAAAACTTGGGATGATTCTACTTCGGATGAATCAACTTCAAGTGATGAAGATAAGAATGAAAATCATGCTTTATTTACTAACATTTCTTTGCCTTTGTCTAATGTTGTTTGTTTATCCTCAATTGTTTCTAATTCTAGTGTTTCTCCTTCCTTGCATGGTACTTCGAGCGATGATGGCGAGAGCGAGGAGGAGTCAAACGATGAGGATTTAGCGGAAGCGTACAATCAACTTCTTATCGAATCAAAGAAGATGGCGAAGCATAATAAGAAGTTGAGGAGGCGTTTATTGGAACTTGAAGAGGAGAACAAGAATGAGAAGATTATAAACAAAGCTCTTGAGGAGGAAAAGGAATTTAAAGGAATCATTTTTGAAGAACAAGTCAATCCTCCAAGAGAAGCTTGATGAAGCGGAATTGATGATTAAATCTTCTAAAAACAAGATTGGATTTTTGGAGCATCAATTTGAGGAAACCTACACATCCAATCAAAGTCTTGACCAATCAAGTTCGTCAACTTCAATCCGACATTCAAAAATTTTCTTCCGAATCAAAGAAATTGGATCACATGCTCGGATTGGGTCAAACGAACAAGCTTGGTCTCAGTTATGAAAGGACTCATGTTGAGAAGGATCAAAAGACAACTACTAATGTCTCAACAAATTCAAAGAAAAAGGTGTGCCATAGATGTGGGAATAAAGGACACATCAAAAGGAATTGCTCGAAAAAGGAAAAGAAAAATCAATCAGCAATTTTTAAACATCAAGCGGCATCATCTAATACTCGACTTTCCCTACGGAATTCAAAGCAAAATCAATCAAGTCGAGCAACTCATGGAAACCGGAATTCAAAGCCACAACGGCAATTTCAACCGAAGCCACATGCAACGAAACGACCAACGGTGGATCAAAAATCAAAACGAGTTGTGCCTAATGTCGACAAGCCAAGACAACCAACAATCCAACAAGTTTGGATCCGGAAAGGTGATATCTTTCCTTGTTCTTCTTCTTAGTTTGTTTTCATATATATGTAATGCTTTGTTTGGTGCTCATTGCATATTTTTATTCATTGCGTTACATGTTTAAACAATTTTTGGTGCTTGAAATTTATTTTTGAAATTGATTTTTAAAATCGGTTTGGAAGAAGATGATCGGGAATTAAATTTTTTTTTGGAAAGGCGATGTTTTAAAATCATTAATTTGGGGAGATTAAATTTTTTCAAAGTGCCTTAACCGGTATTTAAATTCACATTCATATTAAGTTAAATTCATATTAATTATCGGTTTTACTCCATTTTTTATTATTTTGACGATAATTTAATATATGATTTCTTAGTATATCTATTCATCAAGATTTTGGAATCAAATTTGATCTCTTGGCGATTAATTTATCTTGGTTGTGTGTGTTGAATATGATGAATAGTTATTTGCTAATGGACTAAAAATTGTCATATTTTCTTTCAAGTGTGAGATTGTCTAATTTAGGGGGAGTTTGATTATTAAAAAAAAAAATGGAGAAACTCCTATGTTTAAAAGATGTGGAAAGAGTTACATCCAAAAGGAGTGTGAAAACTACCACTACATGTAGGAAAGAGCTACCACCCCGGTTGTCAGATAAGTGTGTGAAGCTACCACATGAAAATTGATTGATTAACCGGAAAAAAAAATGAATATTTTAGATTTTTCGGAGTTATAAGGTGATAAGATGAAAAAGATGCTCAAAGAGCCACCCCCGGTGTTTTATTAGTTAAATCTCTATTTTGAATGTTTTGCGATAAATTGGCGTCAATTTTGCCGAATTTCTTTAAATCATTTTCCATGAACCATTACATCTTGATGTTTTTGGATCATTAGATCACTTTTGATAACATAATCTTGATGTTTAGATGAATTTGGAAATCTTATAATATTTTATTTTCATTATAATGATTTTTGGAGTACAATCCTTAATTTTTATAAATTTAATTTAATTATGAAGTTTTCTGAGAAAAATTTTTGAAATCTGTGAACCGGTACTGGTACTAGATCATGTACCGGTACTAGTACTGTAGACCACATTTTATAAACAGGTTACAGGTTTTCGTTTCTCTTTCAAATCACAACCAAATCTCTCTCTTTCGCTCTCTAAAGTTCCCAGGTGATCTTCGCCTCCAGATCCACGTGTTTCCATCAAAGATTTGTGAGTATCTTCCTCGGATTTAATCTTTTAATCCCGTTTTTGCTGTTTTTCGAACAAACTCCGAGACAAAGCTCGATCTCTGTTTTGAACCATTTTTGTTGAATTTTTTTGCTGTGATTTAGTTTATATTCATGTATTCTCACTTCTAGAACACTTAGATCACGACATAATGCGTTATTTTTTGCTAATCTATGATCTATACCTTGTTATATACAAAATTTCGGGATTACATGTTAAATGCCACTTTTTATGATAAATCTTGCTTGAAATAGTTAAAAATAGTATTGTTATGTATTCTAAGATTATTAGAAATTTTTTCGCTATTTTTATAGATTTTCTTCAGATTTTATTCATGCAAGGTCTGTTTTTGTGTAGGAAAATGGCATTTTCACTGCTTTTGGCTCTGTTGGTGCTTATGGCCACTGGAACTGGTCGTGGTCGCGGTAGAGGCCGTCGTGGGGCTTCTAAGAGGACTCGTACTGCCAACGAGTCGTCAGATTCTGATCCAGATTATCAGGCTAGCTCCCACGAGGAGGCTGAAGAAACAGTTGTTCGGACCGACAAAGGCAAAGGGATAGCAGCTGAAACCTCACGTAAGAAAAAGGGTTCTCCTCCTAGGCCAAGCACAGGTGGCCCTGTGATCTGAGAAGGTGGATCTTGTGGGCGTGAAAGTCGCTCAAAGCATGCTGCAGAGGTTCAAACGGAGCGGCGAAAAGCATTCTCAAGCAGATCGTGCCTTGGGGAACGTTATGTGAATTTCAAGGAGCTTGTCCAGGAGGTTCCAGACTTTGGGCGTTTACTGCAGAGAGCTCCTATCAAGCCCGTTGGACGGGTTCCGGCACGTTCACCTTTTTGTGTGGAACTCATTCGAAAGTTCTACATGTATGGAAAGGTTCTTGCAGAGGATGAGGAGACCGATACGTACTTATTCGGGGCATATGTGCGTCAGCAGAGGATTCTTGTTACCCCATACACAGTTGGTGAGCTTTTGGGGTTGCATGTAGATACCACGGGTCTTCATTATACATCAGGGATTTATCAGTCTTTATCTCACTGGAACACGGTTGTTCGTGCGATTTGCAAAGATGGAACGAGGACAAACCATGGTTATGTGGAGTCAAAGGACTTGCGGCCTGAGTATCACCTTTTGTCCTTGGTTCTTTGTTACAACGTTCAACCTACTATTGGGACTAAAAGGATTCGCTGGGATCGACTTGTGCTTCTATATCTCCTTGGCCACCCTAAGCTAGCAGATAGATTTAATATTAATATTCCATTTCTTATATGGCAAAGAATGGTGCACGTGATACAGTCGTCGGTACGACGTGAGCTACTTCCATTTCCTAAATTGATCACGCGAATTTTGCAAGAAAATAGAGTAGACGTGACGTGTGAGAAATATAACTATGGCCTTGGACCAATTAATGGAGTGACATGGGCCAAGTCAGTGAGCACATTAAAGACTTTTCAACAGACGAAGGGATCTTCGAGAGCAGCTTCTAGTTCCGCACCTCCACGTCGTGCAGAGGCCGAGGGATCTTCGAGTTCAGGGGGAGTGATTACTGTAGAGTCACTTCACCATGAGGTGCATTCTGTTAAGAAAGGTTTAAAAAGGTTGGAAGAAGGGATGAAGAGAATTTTGGAGAAGCTTGGATGTCGACACGACGATGTATTTCCTACCTATACCAGGTCGACATCGACACATCCACTTATACCACCTTCCACTAGTGCGTCGGACGTAGGAGGAGAGGGAGCTAGAGATGATGATGAGGAGGAGGACACCGACTGATTTCATCTTCGCACTTAGTTTGTTTTTATTTTCTTTTTAGGACGATGTTTTAGTTTATCATTGCTTGCCTTTGCATTTCTCTTTAGGGTTGTAACTATGACATGACTACTTTCCTGCTTTCTAGTATATTTTCGCTCTATATGCTTTGTTTTGGCAATTTTTGACAAAAAGGGGGAGAACATAGATGTCGGATCGTTGGCGCTAACCATTAATCCCAAAAGCTCGAGCTATTAGAAATGCGCAACCAATTCACTTAAAGCGTACAGAAACAGCGCCCACGGATTTCGATTGTGACTCGGCCCACCTGGCCTCACGCCACTTCGAACATGACTCGACCCAACCCAGCCTCACGCCATTTCGAACATGACTCGGCCCACATGGCCTCCCGCCACAGGGCAGGATGCTGGCCCATTTAAGCCAACAATCTCCCCTCCAGCACCTGCACACATTTGCAGCATGCAGGAATCGAACCCGTGACCTCTGGCTCTGATACCACTTTAATCTGTCACGCCCCGGGGTCCTTTTTAGTTCAAAAGGTAGCGGAAAAGCGTCTGGAATTTTTTTTTTGAAAATCTGACCCCAGAGTGTGCCAGATCCGCCACAAATACAGGAGTTCCACTGTTCACATGGACAGAGTCTCTAGGATGGGAGTAGTCCTAGGATGGGTGACCCCCTGGGAAGTTGGGGCGTCACAATAGATGGGCAGGTATTGATCAAAGCAGGAGAAGAGGAGAAGACTTCAAGAACAAAGGGGGAGAAGGAATGAAATTTCGACATCGACAATGACTTGAAGGTATAATAAGAATCCAATGGTTTCAAATTTCTACATCATTTTTGGATAATTTGTTGTGCAGGAGATCATGACTTCGAGACTCCTAGTAGCATCTAAGTCATAGAGTCTGTTGTAGGAGTTTTGATGTAATTTGAATTTCATATTGTATTTGGATTACACGCGAGGGGTTCGATGTTTTGGTGATGACATTGAACTTCGTTTTCTCTTTAAATTGTAATTTTTGAGTTTGTGTGAGTTTTGTCACGAAATTGCCAAAGGGGGAGATTGTTAAGTATTGTATGTTGGCAAGTTTCGTGAATTGAGTCGGCGTCTTGAAGGAGCAGTGCATATCGTCAAAGATCGAAAAATCCAAGATTTCGAAGAAATCAGAAATAACTCACGATATGAATCACGATGCTAAGGTAAGTCTTTAATTCATGTTATGGTGATTTATACTTAGTTATAGACATAGTTAGTTAATTCGGATTCGGCAAAAATTCGGTACGGATATAATTTGGATAAAATTCGTCTTCTAATTTTTAAATTCGTTGAAAAATACGGCTAAAAAACGGATTCAGTAATTATTCGGATATGTGATTTATACGGATATTATACGTTCTTCAATTAAAAATTCGGGATCAAAAATTCGGCTATTAAATTAAAATTATTTTTTCTCAAGATTTATTCTATTAGTATAAATACTCATATTTCTTAAGAATATAAGAATAAAAAACTACAAAATTAAGCTAATTAAGTAAAAAAAATAGCAAACTATATTATCACTATAAATAAAATGTTATATAATAATATTTTTATTATAAAAATAAATTATTATATATAATAAATAAATATATATTTATAAATAAAATTATATATATATATATATATATAAAGTTAATGACTTATGAGAGGGAGGTCCACGGTGCATGTGGTCCATGAGGCCAAAGTGGCCTCGTGGACCGTGCCCCATCCTGTTCTCGAAAGCCCCGATTTTCTTTCTTCTTCTTCCCAAACCCAGCGCCATTTCTACCGCTTGCTCTCAAGTCTCAAGTCACAAACTCGATTTTTTTTCCAAAATTTATAAAATAATTTTTTCAAAAAAAATTTGAGGGACAACTATTGTTTGGAAAAAAAAATTTTAGTGAAATTTTTTTTTTCGAGGAATTTTACAGTGATCCAAAGTTCTGCGATGAAAGCGATGGAGGAGGAGGACGTCGACGATGGCGGCGACGACGCGGCCGCGAGTCCGCGACCGCCGTTTCTTTGGACGAATCATTCGCGAATCGCAAATGATTCGCGGATGATTATTATTGCTGAAAAAAACGCGTTTTTTTACGCATGTTTTGGAAAAATTCGGATGCCGGTGTTTAATTCGGTTTTCGAAAAAGTCGCGAATAATTCACGAATTAAACGCGAATTAACTAACTAAGGTTATAGACATTAGAATCATGAAAATCAAAGTTTAGTAGATTAGAAAGTGCTTCGGAACTGTGTGAAACCCGAAATAGTGCAAAATCTGGAAAATGCACAGTATACCGGTACAACATTGAAAGAGTACCGGTACTAACTTGGTTCCGGTACAACATTACCTTTGTAACCGGTTATCAATGTTGAGTAGTTTTCTGTTTCGTCTTGGTGTGACCGGTAACAGCTTATTTTAGTACCGGTACGCAGTGTAAATTTCTGAAAACTTTCTAATCCGACTCTAATTGATTCTAAAGTCTATAAATAAGGTATTAGGGTTCTCTAACTCGGTGAACATCATGAGAATACATGTTTGAGAAACCCTATAGGCTAAGTTTCTTCCAAAACCTATTTTCTACAAAGAAGCCTCTTTTAGGTCAAATCGAGATATTGTAATTTGATATCTATATGTCGATTTGATCTACTCTTCGCTTGGAGTTTTCTTCTCTGGTTTTTATCGATACTCTAAGCGAAGGATCACCATAATCATAATGTTCTTCATGGACGGCGTCGTGGATTCGGCGTGATCAAGGCGGTTTGAGGATTCGGATCGTGGGCTCGTGGATTCGAGTGGCGTTCGTGGATTCAGAAGTGAACGAGGCGTTTGTGGATTCGAACGTGAGGGCGTGGACAACCTGGTGGATTGCGCGAGATTCATAGGAGGTTAAGAGAGGTCGAGTCCGTGGAGTCGGTAATCACCTTGTAATCTTTTCTCTTAGTGAATTATTTTTTCGTGTGTTGGTCCCATGGATTTTTTACCCCAAGTTGGAGTTTTCCCACGTAAATCTGGGTGTAATTTTTATTTTCCGCATTTACTTTTATCGCATTGAGATTTGTGGTTTTTGGCCGTTACACCTATTCACTCCCTTCTAGGTGTTTGATACAATCTAGATAGATCTTAGGGCTCCTCAAAACTTACACCCCCCACAAGTTCTCTGGTGCGCCTGAACTAATAATCATCAAATTCACCATATCCATCGAAGTCCTATTTTTACGTTCAGCAATTCCATTACATTAAGGTGTATAAGGAGTAGTCACTTGATGCACAATTCCAAACTTTTGACAGAAAGTAGTCATCTTATTTGAAGTATATTCACCACCTCGATCAGACCTCAAAATCTTGATTTTCTTATCTAATTGATTTTCAACTTCAGCTTTATAAATCTTGAATCTGCTTAAAACCTCATCTTTAGATTTGATCAATAAAGATAACAATATTTTGAATGATTATCTATTAATGTCACAAAATATTTATTTCCACCTCTACTAGGTCTACTTCCATCACAAACATCACTGTGCACCAATTCTAAAAGATTGCAATCTCTATCCACAGATTTAAATGGTTTTCTAGGTTCCTTAGCTTGCACACATATTTCACATCTATGATCAGGTAAATCATATTTAGGAATCAAATCAAGATGCATCAATCTTTTGATAGTATTAAAATTCACATGTCTCAATCTTCCATGCCAAATATTAGGAGAAATAACATTCAATACAAGATCACTTTCATTAATAAAAGGAGGAGATACATATAATTTAAATAAACCATTACTCAAAAATTCCTTTCCTACAAAATTCATTCATTTTGTTATAACTACCCTATTACATTCAAAAACTAACTTAAAATCCTGCTGAACTAAAAGAGAACCACTAATCAAATTCTACCTAAGGTCGGGAACATAGTGGACTCCGTGCAAGGTTAAGGTCTTCCCAGAGGTCGGCTTCAAGTCCACTCGACCTGTCCCTAGCACATCAGAAGAGGCAGCATTCCTGTCACGCCCCGAGACCCGCCTATTTGGTCGGATTCGGGCCCGCTAACAGACCGCCAAACGGACAGAGTTTCCCCTGTACGTCCTAGGCGTCGCAATCAATACAATTCTCGATGTTCCAACCAGGAACAGATTTCAAGCAGAGATTGCATAAGGAAGTATCAAAATCATAAAACAACTAAGTTATTTCAAGCATTCACATCACATCCTTTTTGCAATTTACATTTTCATTTTCTTTTCTTTCAAATACAATCAAGATTATTACAATATTGTCTTTCTTCATTTTTACACCCCTAGCTAGGCTGACTTGGGGTACCGCTATCTCTGGTCTCAATGGTAGGGCGCTATCTACGGAGCTACGCCCTTTCCTCGCGCCGCCGTGCCGCTTACGTGTGAATCTGTAATCCCCAAAACAACATGGTGTGAGAACTATTGTCCATAGTTCCCAGTGAATACGGCCACCCAAGGAAAGAGCTCGACCCACCAGGTCTGAAGGAGGCACTGCAACATGTTAGTCCAACAGATATCCAACAGATATATATGCAAGTATTACAATACATGTTATGCCTCTCAACATGCAACAATGCAAATCTTGCAACAATGCAGATCATGCAATAAGCTAAGTAGATCGACCGATTCTACTTTCAATCCTGCTATTCATAGCTCATCCAATTGACTTCTAAGTTTTTTTCTATCTTAGATTCATGTCAATTATAACTCTGCTCATAAGGTTTCATCTACCTTTGATCCATATCATTTGCTCTTTGCTTTTAAGGTTTCTTGTACCTTAACCAAGCTAGCCACCCGACTCAGCCTCGAGTCAATCATTTGCGGAATACCGCGTAAAACCAGGCTCGAGGTGAAGGACATCTCATATGCATCTCAGCCTTAAATCCACTCAACTGGGATACCGAATCCACTCTACTGGGATTCAACTACAGCTCATATGCTTGTCACCCAATCTCACTGGCTAACCCGAAGGTTACGGCTGACTCACATCTCAAATCTCACGGTGAGGAGACTCTGCACTACACACACCCGAGACCGTCTGCTGGGTAATCATGTTACCCAAACGCGACTACTACTCTGGAGCTCACTACTTGGGTGGGGCGACCACGCCAAGGTTAAACAGACTATGTCAGTATGATCCAATCCTCTCACTCGAGGATACCCTGTCGACTAGGGTTAACAACAACACGAGAAATCCACTAATCCCAATAATAATGTCACAAGTGTCTCTACTACACTAGTTTCACGTGGCACACATCCACGACTCGGGAAATCATCTATCCCTCTGTTCACGTCATAGTGTCTCTACTACACTAGTCCAAATGCCACTCGATCTACTTGACATTCTACTTATCCACATCGAGTATTATAGTTTTCATGTTCTTGTTTTCCGATGTCAAATTCTCTAATCAACCTAGAGTTATCGACCCTAGTTCACATCTACATGAATTTAGCACATGCTACAACATATCATCATGCATATTCATCTAACATAATCCACTTAATATGCATATTCCATCTCATGCATTCATATAGCCTCTATGTCATGCATTCATCTAGCATCTCATGGTAGGTAACAACATCAAGCATAATATGATTCCTACATTCACATATCATGTGCAACCTACCAAATATACATACATGCATCAATAATAACCATGCATCGTCATTATCATCTATGGTAGTTCAATCATAGCATTCATCTCATGCAATCACATGTTTTGCAACTAACTACCATTATATGCATCAATGATAAACAACACTCCACTTCAACATGGAAGTGAGCTAATATCTTCGGTGAGCACAACCCACCTCGTAACGCTCTACGATTGCTTGTAGTCACTTGCAATTGGCCTTCCGCGGCACACATGGTCCGGTTCGACCCGAACTCGCAATCGGCAACCAAACACTCGCCGATTCTCAACCTAGAGTCACTTGGGGCTCTTCTCTAGCCTTCAATTAGAGAACGATAGGGTTATACTAGATCAAAACCTTCTAATCTCCAAAACCCTTATTCTAACTCTAGCCTCTGCACATGCTCCAAATATCCCAAATTAAATGGAGAAATTATGCTAACATCACATTAGAGGCTACTAGAACATCAAGTATTAAGGATTTAACCAAAATCCTAACACTCACCAAATTGCGAACGCCGAGTCGAAAGCACGCCGCTCAACCGGGTGCACGAAGACCCGATCCGATGCTCCACACGCGTTCCCAAGCCCGCTCTCCGCCAAGCCCGCGAATTTGGGAGAGAGAGATAAAGAGAGTAGGGAGATATCTAGAGAGAGAAAGGGAGGGTTTCTCTCTCCCTCTCCATACGTGTGTGTGTGCTGTGTTCGGTTGTGGGAGGAAGAAGAAAGGGTCAAAAACCCCTTTTTATAAAAGTCCCCCACAACATTAACATTAGCACAATTCTAGTTTAGCAGTTCAGAATTTGTTCCTTTTTGCTGGAGCCCTTCTGAATGTCCGTTTGCGCTCAAATTCGACAGTCATGCGCAGTTTTACCTAACAAGAAGAACGATATCTTAACTTCTCAATTTCGACCTTTTTTGTCACTGAAAGCTCTATCGACCCAAAATCTCTAGCAAATAGTAGTCGGATTTTATTTTTCACTTTTCGGTTGTCAGAATGACATAAAACTTTAAATCTAGCCTCATAAAAATAATCCCGACATTTTCGCAGATTTTCATAATTTTCTGACACCGTGAATTTTCTGCTAAAATATCAGCCCCGTTTCTTACAGAAAATTCTAAATCTTCTGTTTCCACTCCAATTTCAGCATAAGTCATTTTCGACTTCTATTTTACTTCTTTAAGTTCAATAAAAATAGTATCTTACACTATTTTTATTTACATCTACTTTTATATTAAGAATTCGGTACATTACAAGCATGAACACTAGCTCCAGTATTTATCCACCAATCAGAAGAACTATAGGCAAGGTTAACATTGAGTAAACTAGATCCTAACCTGATAGTGGAGTCAGAAGGGGCAGACCCAGCAGTCAGCATATTCACCTGGCGCTCAGGTGGAGCTTTCTTCTTCTTCTTTGGTATAGAAGGTCGAGTCTTGCGAAAGTAGCAATCCTTCACAAAGTGATTCGTCTTCCCACACACAAAGCAACCAAAGTTGCTCCACTTTGTAAGATATGGATCCCGAGGATCTAAAAGGTAAGTAACACCTAGAGGGGGGTGAATAGGTGTAAAAACGGGAAACTCGAAAATCTCGATGCAAATAAAACAAAGTAGTGGAAAATAAAACAGCACACCGAGAATTTAACGTGGGAAAACTCCAATTCGGAGTGAAAAACCCACAGGATCGATCACGCGAAGATAATCCACTAAGAAAACTTGAGTACAAGTGATTTTGACAAAAATATACGACTCAATTTACCGATTTCTTGTTGATGGTGATCTTCGCCGGTCCTCGATCGATAGGAATCCACCAATCGACCTTGCTGCAACTCCTCGCAGCGTCAACGCCTCAACTCCTCGAAGCGTCCACCGAATCCTCGGCTTCACGCGAGATCCACGCGTCGAACCTCCTTCCGGAGCTTGTAGAATCGAAGATTTGTGATGATTTAACCTTTGAATACCATAAGCTATGAGGGTTCACCTTTAATCAAACATCTACTTGATTCTCGTATGAGTTATCGAGTAAAAACGAAGAATCAAGCCGATTGTTGATTGTTAGAAACTCGTTATGTGAATCGAAGCATTGAAACGGAAAAACAAGTTTCTAGGGTTTAGAATCAGTAAATATTCAAAGCCTTAAACTTTTAGATGACCCACATAGCTTATTTATATGTTTAGAAGACTTAGAAGTAGACTAGGATTGCAAAAAGTCCTTTTTAAAAACCTGTGTCGTCCTCAGAGACCGGTCTTCTCGAGGAGACCGGTCTGTGAGAGACCGGTCTCTCAAGTGAGGAACCGGTCCCTTGCTGCGTGACCAAAATCACAACGTTCGGGAACCGGTCTCTCAAGCTTGAGACCGGTCCCTCGCTGTGCGACAGAAATACCAAGGTTCGGGAACCGGTCTCTCATTTCAGGGGACCGGTTGCATCAAAGCTCACGCAGTGAGGACCTTAGGGGAACCGGTCTCTTGAACTCAGGGACCGGTCCCTGAACACAGAAAAATTCAGTAAAATATTTTTAAAGCAATCTAAGCCTTCTGAACTTATTCTACCCATTAGGTTAAAAGCTTAATGCTCTACCAACTGAGCTATACACCCGATTTGACAATCAGGGTTGGTGCGGAAAGCTGCAATCAATAGGATTTCCCTAATCCTCCATTCCCGAAAGGAAATTGAAAGATTTCGTTGAAATTGTTCGTTTGGAAATTTCCCAAGGAAGCTATAAGTAATGCAACTATGAATCTCATGGAGAGTTCGATCCTGGCTCAGGATGAACGCTGGCGGCATGCTCCCAAAATGAACTAGAAAACCTAGATATTTTTTTTTTATAGAATTTGATCAATCCTTTTTTCTGTCGTTAAGGTGGAGAACTGAACCAAGAATTCTCTTTCTTCATCATCAATCGAATNATCTTCACCACAAATGATCTTTTCCTCATACCTTAGATGCCAAACTTTACGAGTGAGTTTTTGTTCTTCAATTTAGATCAACTCTTCAAGACTCCATTCAACATTACGAAATCCGCCAACCTATAAAATCCTTAACACACTTTCCTCAGGTTTAGGTATCTTAAAGTTTGGGTTGAACTTTCTACGGTGGAAAGGCTTCTTCTTAAAGTTCCGGTGAGGCTAAAAGTTTCTACCCTTTATTTTTGGGATTCTCTACTAGGTTGGCTTGGGTTGAAGGTTCACTGGGCTTCTTATCCTTAGCTCGGTTCGACTCTTCTATCCTAATGGATCTTAGGACATAATTCAGGGATAGCTCTCTCTGATTGTGGTTAAGATTGTTTTCATGGTTCGACCAAGAGGGTGGCAACTTATCTATAAGGGCGGCAACTAAAAAACTTTCATCAAGATCTACACTACTAGATCTAAGCTGCTCAACTATATGCTCAAAATTATGAAGCTGGTCAGGCATGGACTTATTATCTACCAATTTAAATTTAATTAGATCAGACGCCTTGTATCTCTTCTGGGTAGGATCAACATGACCATACTTATTTTCTAAGGATGTCCAAAGTTCCCTAGCTGTCTTAGCACTACAGTAGATATCATATAATTTGTCAGATAGGGTACTAAGAATCCGGTTTAAACAATGATAATTTATCATGTTATGGTCAACAGAAGGTACGATTGTAGTTATAGATGTAGTTGCAGTTTCAGTAGTGGGAGGAGTGGATCCAGTCTGGGCTTGGCTTCGAGTAAGCGGTCTGTTGACCACATTCTGGGTTGCACCTACAGGTGCAGATCTACTGGCATTCTCGGCAGAATCCGAGATAGCAGAAACCAGCCCAAGTGTGGTGAGCCAGAACATCATTTGGTTCTGCCACCTCTTAAAATTACAACCATCAAAAGTAAAAGGTTTCGCCGAATCCTCCATAATAAAAAAATAATTTGTGGACAAATTAATTCTACTGTTATGTCAAAAAACTGTTTTGAATTTCAGAAAAATAATAGTAAGATAGATATTAATTTGTGGAAAAGAAATATTTTATTTACTGTAATAAAAGAAACAGAAAGATTAAATTAATTAAAAAAATTATCTTCTAGATTGTTCGATAAATCTTTTTGATCTTTTATTACAATATTCTTTAAAAACAATTCGGAAGTTTAATTTCAAATTTAGAAATATTTCGAGAAAGAAAATAAATAATAAATATTGTAAAGAAAATGTTTAGATAAGGTCTGTGGATCGAGGCATGCAGAGCACTATCCTAGAAGTGAAATTACCCCTCCACGTGCGAGGCTTTCCGGCAATTACTTCCAGCGATACAACGACCACGTTCCACCTTGTCGGCATACTTTCAAGGTGGCGTAAAACGAACCCAACAAGCTTCAAATCCAGCAAAGAAAACTCGGCAAAAATCGGCGGAAAAGATTAATAGCGAGAAAGCAGGAAAAGATGAGAGGGTTTAGGTATGCTCGAGTTCTTTTTCAACTCGTGCATGTACCGCACGCGCTCGGCCTGGCTCGTGCTCGTTTAAACAAGAGCATAACTCTCATTTTCTTCCAAGCAACTAACTTGAGAATAAAGAAATATATATATATATCATCAACACCCTTTTGGTTTCCAATGTGGGACTAAACCTCACACATAAAAATTTTAGTTGGGCTCCCAAACAAATCCCATTAACAATTATTGGGCTCCCAAGAGACCTTAACAAGTTTTAAATCAAAGAAACACAATAAAATCCAATAAAATCCTGGAAAGCAACATTATGAGGCAATGGAATGGATCTTGCGGTATTTAAAAGGTACAGCTAATGTAGGAATTATCTACACTAGAGAATCTGGAATTGCTAAAGTAAGAGGGTATATTGATTCTGACTATGCTGGAGATTTAGACAGGAGGAAATCCATTATAGGTTACACTTTTCTGCTGAGTAGCGGACCTGTTAGTTGGAAATCCACGTTGCAGCGCACTATAGCATTGTCAACTACAAAGGTGGAATATATAGTAGCAATTGAAGTAGCCAAAGAAGCAGTTTGGATCAAGGGCTTGGTAGGTGAATTCAGAATCATACAGGATAAGGTAAAAATATTTTGTGATAGTCAAAGTGCTATTTGTCTTGCTAAAAAACAGGTGCACCATGCAAGGACTAAGCATATAGACATAAGGTATCACAAATTAAAAAAGTTCACAAATGAAGATGGTAGAGAAATTCAACTTATAAAGGTGTCTACAAAGGACAACATAACTGACATCATGACAAAGCGGGTAACAGCTGAAAAGTTTAGGCACTGCCTAAACTTAGCAAATTTGCAAGATTGCTGATGACTGGAAGCTCTAGGGAGAGAGGGCATTAAAATGAGAGAGATTGAATGAAGAACAAAACAAGCTAAGATAGAGATTGTTGGTTATATATTTTCTTCTGTATAGGGCATAAAGATATTTATTTAGCCCATAAGGTTTTTCAACTAATATGCAAAAGATACATGAATATGAAAGTTGGTTCATAGTGCATTGGGTCTACCAAAGTATTTCAAGTGTGAATACAATGACAGTGAAGTGTGCTTGTGTTTCATGCATATGCATGAAACACATGTATGCCATGTTTGTCAAAAGCCTATACATAGTCTATTAAAGAAAGTTGACAATTGAAGTTGCTAACTTTAATTGTACATCTGCATGCATGTCTATTAAAGGGTTCCAACTCCACAGATAATGCAAGAAGCATAAGCAACAAGCAACAAGTGAATTAAGTGAGGTGTGAGATGGAGTCTGAGAATTTAATTAGTAGCTTGTTGAGTTTCTCTCTATTTTAAGAAAAATTCATTTGAGATTAAGGCATGAATTTTTTTCTTATAACAAGAGAATGGTGGTAGTAACCATAAGACTCTTGTTTTTAGATTAAAATAAACATAGAGGTGTGGGCTTGTATTTTGATTTTCTTCATATAAAGGATATATCTCTCTCGCTCTCCCAGTGGATGTAGGCAACTTGCCAAATCACGTAAATCGATGCCCTTTTTTCTGTGTATTTTTTTTCTATTATATTTTGTTATTTTTTTATTCGTGTATTTTTGTTAATAGCACATGCAGGACGACCCTAAGTCCCAACAATTGCCACATATCACTTAGGGATCTTTTGATCATTAGAACATGTCTGAATTTTGATTCTCCAAAGTACAAAAATGGCTAAATAGGCTGATACTAGATGACACCCGGCAATATTGGGTGGCATGCCAAGCATTGGTTGGTGGGTGCCGGGCTGCACGGGTTCGTGCCACGTGCCGGCACGCCACCAACATGATACGACACAATGTTGAGGCAATCCTTGCATATAATGATACTCAAACTTTCCAGAAATACCGACGGTACCTAGCGCAAGTGACTAAGAGCTTGATGATTGGTACAAGTGATAAAGAGTTTAGTGGTTGATATCCGAGGTCTCGAGTTCGAATCCTATTTGATTCACATTTTCAGCTAAATTTATTTCTAAATGAAATAAACGAAGCGGATAACATGCTACCTATCTCTAAAAAAAAAATAATAAGATACAAAACATGACAGAATTACCATATTGATTTAAACAATACAGCTACAGACTTAAACTTAGTTTAGTAATTGAGGCTCATCATAGAGTTGGAATAAAAACAAAATTGTAACTGACTTATCGTGATATGCAGAACGCAATATTATGTACGAAAATAAACATAATATTTTTTCATCCTACTTTCTCACTGCACGTAACGCAATCTTTATCTCAAACGAAGCCTTAATGATGTCAACTTTGGGGTCCTCGGCTCCGATATCCAGCAGAACATCCTTTTCTGAATTTCTTTGTTGGAGCGAGTTCAGTAAGACAATGAATTTCTTTGTTGGAGCGAGTTCAGTAAGACAAAAGAAATATTCATGCTCACTGCTACAATCCACAAGTTTAGTATGGAAGAGAAAAAATTACAAAGGCTTTCCCCTAACAAAATTAACAAACATTAAAGCTACTCGTGCCGATCAATTCCCTGTTACTTAACAAAAAGAGAATAATAATAATACAAAAGACGAAAAACCCCCAAGAAATACATCAAGCGGTGCCACAGCTATAATAACAAGTGGGTCGTAATATAATTGTCTCAGAAGCTGCTTGTTTTCTAGCCAATATATACATTGCTAGTCCGACGATTCCAGTTTATAGGAGAAAACAAATCTTCAATGACATTACAGCTGAAAAGTAGCAAAAATATTGACAGTAGACATCGTCAAAAAAATGTCGAGGGCCTCTCCAACGTATGCGTTACTGAGCTCTCAACTTTTTATGGGCACAAATGAAACCAAATAGCTCGCCATTTTGGGGCCCCAAAATGTCGCGGATTGAAAATGAAAAAGAATACTTGCAGCATACCACTTGTAATAGTTTATGAACTAACGAACTTCGAATGAATGACACAAAGACTCTGGGGTCGTATTAGTATTATACACCGTAAAATGAAACAGCCGACGCTCTCTCTCAGCTACCTGAAGCAACTGGAGGAGCAGAACCCACAAACGATGGTAAAAGCCAACCGTGGTTCCTCGCATGATCCACGTACCCTCTGAATTTCTCCCGCGCATTAGGAATATCAAGAACCAGATCATCGAGGCCATCCCTTACCCTGGAGAAGCCCTTTGTCATCTGATTGATGGTTATTAACCCTTCGCTAAAGCACTCCTGCAGTAAGTCTAAGATTCCATCGTTCTGCTTCTCCATTGCCATCACCAAAGCTTTCTTCACCACTTCGTGATTAAAGAAGGGCATCCCCAAATCGCGAATGCATTGGCAAGCCTCCCCCAAATCTCCCCCGATCTCGTACTCTTCTAGAAGCTTTGAGATCTTGTCCTTTGCATCCTCGACGGCCCAACCTGTGCCACCGCCCCAGCATCTTAACATCCTCTCCCCTGCGTGCCGAGCAGAAACGAGAGCACGGGCCATGTGGACGGTCTCATAACCACTACTATTTGGCTGGAGCTTACTGCTAATCTCATCAAGATTCAGAGGGACCAAGACATCATCAATCACCGCCCTAGCTAGAAACATTGCAAGTTCATTCGAGGCATCTAAAATATCCAAAGCAGTGTCCTCTGCCGACTCCAAAAGCATTATGAATCCATTCATGATGTCGTCGCCCGAGAACAACTCCATACTAACAGCGGATAGCAGAACAGAAGCCATCTCCTTTTCCCTGTTTTTTCTATCCATCGCAAGCGTAATCAACTTTTTAAGGAAAATAGAGTTGTACTCCGGAGCGGCGAGCTCTTGGAGGCTTCTGGTGAGTTCAGGTATGTCGTCTGAGAGGAAGTACTCGTGGATTATGTTCACCGACTCTTCTTTAAAACGTCTTATCTTCTCATCACCCTCATTCCTAAGTTCTCCAAGGGCACTGGGCAATTTCCCAGAGGAAAGATCAATCCATCCTTCAGAGTTTGCTTTCGAAACCAGCTTGTCGAAATGCGCCTTTGCAGAAGGAATATCGAGAGTTAAATCATCAAGACTCTCAGCAACTCGGGAGAAGCCCTTGAGCATCTGGCTGGAACTGATTAAGCCTTCCTCCGCCGCTACTTTCAAGAGATTTAAAATCAGCGGCTCTGATGCCTCTATCTCCATCGCCAAAATCAAGGACCGTTTCACAACCTCATGGTGGAAGAAGGGGAGGCCCAGCTCCCTAATGCACCTGCAGGCCTCTGCAGCATCTCCACTCCCCACATATTCCCTCAACAGATCCGCAATCTTCTTCTTTACCTCCTCGACCGTCACATGCGTACTACCACCCCATCGTCTCTCAACTAGTTCAGCATGGTGAGGAGCCGATAAATATTTCTTTTCAGCAATTTGTAGAGCTTCAAATCCCTTGGAGGTTTCAGGAAGTCGCTCTTTTGCTTGAGAGAGAAAAACCGGAGGGAGGATTTCATTGACAACTGCACGAGCGATGAAGAGAGCTAGGACCTCGACCGCGTCAGGTATGTCCACAGACAAATCATCAGCGGACTCAAGAAGCATAACGAACCCTCGCTTAATTTTAGATGAGCTTAGTGCGTCCACATATAAAGCGGACAGCAGAACTGATGCCATTTCTTTCTCTTTGTCGTGACGATCCATTGCTGTGGAGATGAGCTTCTTCACAAAGTAGTGATGATGCTTCTCCGATTCAAAATTTCTCAGTTCAGAGGCTGCCAATTCCACATCTCCTGTGCTGAAGTATTCCTCGATGATAGTAACAATAGCTTTTCTGTAATCCTCCATTGAGGTGGAATTTGGAGTATCAACAAGCTGAGAACAAATTGGCAGTCCTTGAGTAATTAAGGAAAAATGTACCTCAGTATCACTAAGCACTAATAATTAATAAAAGGAGCAAAGAAGAAATGTTGCTGCACTTCAGAGAATATTGTAATGCAAACTAAATTCATTTAATATTTTAAGAAGCGGTCGATCCAAACAATCATCTTACCTCAGTATTCCCCTGATGAGGACCTTCACTTAGGGTCAAATCAGTACATAAAAGATTGTCTGGTTTACTATTTCCGCAAGCATCATCTGTCATAACAATGAAACTTAGTAAGTGGACAACACTATCGTAGGCATATCGAATAACTCGACACAATAAAACAAGGAGCAACATGTATGAATGGGTCCTGTACTATTGTGATTTTGAAATTTAATCCCTGAAATTTCTGAATGTATATTTTATTCCTGACTGAAGAAAAATCTAAAATTTTCCTGAAAAATGGCCATTTTACACATCCTTTAAAATGGCTTGTTTGTTTTGGAATACTCAAAACATTGTTAAAGAAGGATCATTTTAAAACATAAAGGTCAGATATTTATGTGGCAAGGGATGACATCGCAATATATGAAAATTTTGAGTTAGTTGCAAAAATCAGATAATAGAGCAATATCTAGCGCATTCTTCCCTAAAGTAAAAAAGATGCACTGCTAAAGAATGAATGTAACATCAAGATAGTGTAAATAAATTAATGCAGGATATATCTTTCTATATTTTGATGTACTCTGCTTTTTTGTTAGAAATAGCTCACGGGTTCCAGCTCCATCCCATATTCTTTTTGGTTTATACTGATCATCTCACCACAAGTATAATTGATGCGGATCGGGCCTTTCGGGTGTATGAACGTCGTCGACACTGCAACTGCAATTGGAGCATATGGCTTGATCGACCCGAGATAGGTCCGGGTTGAATCGAAAGTACGAATAGCATCGTAGGTTCTAGAAGCATCTAGGGATATTTACTTTTCGATTATTTGAACTCATCAAGTTGTTAGGAAAGTTGTTAATTTGGTAGAGGTTTTATCTAAAAGTTGTTGATTTTATTGTTAGGATTTTATCTAAAAGTTGTTAGGAAAGTTGTTAATTTGGTAGAGGTTTTATCTAAAAGTTGTTGATTTTATTGTTAGGATTTTATCTAAAAGTTGTTAGGAAAGTTGTTAATTTGGTAGAGATTTTATCGTTAGGATTTTTGTTTTGAGCTTATCACTGTCGAAAAAAGCTCTTTAAATATTCTATGCATCAGACGATAAAGAATTAATGAAGAGGAATGTTTTTTTTAAATGAGATGTATTCTCTAATTTTCCTTCGCATTTATGCGTCGACCGGAGCAAGTCCGGAGGGAGCGAGTCCCTTTATCTTTATCCTTTCCTTTTGCAATTTCTTCTCCGACTTTAAGTCCAGCACCATCAATGCGCCTGCTGCCAGCACATCACCGTCGCCCAGTGCCAGCGTCATCAACACCACCTGCTGTCAGCCCTTCGATACACCTGCTGCCAGCACCTTCAACGCCACTTGCTGGTAGGAGCGCCGGCTCCATCCGCACTTCCTTCACCCCCCATTATTGTTGCCGTCGCCAAGTGTGTCCACCGTCATCGTCTTCTACCATCGCCCGATTGCTGCGCTTGAGCCTTTCGAGATCGATTCATCGTCAAGAACTCGCCCTCAACTTCTTTAACTGCCAAAACCTGAACCTATTCCTAATTTTTTTACGTTCTTTTCATTTTCTTTTCTAATCCTTTTGACCTCTCCTTTTTGCTTGGTTTGCCCGATCCAACAGGTTGCAACCGTCGAATAGGCTGTGGACTCAACAACGAATCGAGCATCTTGCGGATCCCTTGTGCGCTTGTTCTTAATAATATCTCTTGCTGAGCCCGACAGGTTTGACCCGAACATCTCAAACCCTTAGTTAATTTCAATGCCCGCCTTGCATTGCCTCGCTCTTTAGGTTCAAATTAAAATTATTTAATTTGTTGAGTATCGAATATAATTCCCGCTATGCTAGCATCATATTGCATTAAATAAGGATTTGTCCCAATTACATTTAATCTCCTAATCCTTTATCCACAAATCCTGCATTAGTTTTGGTATCAGAGCCCTAGGTTAATGTATGATCCTTAGGAGCGGAAAAATTTAGCAACCTTTACCAAAATCATCAGACCCTGCGACAATGGAGCAGATTTTACAACAATTGACCGCTTTGAACACTAAATTAAACGACCTAGGAAACCGTGTTGCCACCCTAGAAGCGAATCCTGAAAGATTATTTGCACAAAACAATGATAGTGGAGAAGAAGAAGCTGCGCTACGCGCTCCTCAACCCCATGAAGTTCATCGGATACAACCAATGTTTAATCCACCCTTTCAAAATGAAAACTATGTTTTTCTGTAGCACACTGGACCTTTGCAAATTGCGAGGTTCGAGTGTTTGATCTGTGTTCCGAGTTTTTCCATATATTCTAGAGGGTCGTTGATAGTATTCCGACCTATGGCTCGCATCCCGTGAATCGAGATTTAAAACTTAGCACTAAGATCTCCAAAGTGAAGAACTTAGGCTGCTCTCGGGTTGGACTCTGCAAAGCAGAGTACCGGTACAGCATTGAGCTTGTACCTGAATGGGAGGTGGTACCGGTAAAGCATCGGATTTGTACCGGTACAGTATCGGATTTGTACCGGTATCAAGTGTAGTTTTCTGTCAACCCGAGGCTCGGGTTTGCGAGCACAGTGTTTGGTACCGGTACTCTTGTCCGATGGTACCGGTACGCAGTGCAGACTGCGAACTGCTTGTTTTTTAGGGGTGTTTTTGTTATTGTAGCATCTCTATAAAGCCTCCCACGCCTCTTGGGTGTTTCCTTGAGCTTGGACCAGCAGGGAACCAGGTAAGGGAGCTCCTCCCTTCCCGTATTTCATTTTCTTTCAATTTTGATGGGGTTTTTGAGGATTAAACTCCTCTTTTTCCTTCTTTGTGCTTCTTGGTGCCATTTCCACCATGAGAGAAGGCTTGGAGCTTGGTGAAAAGCTTGTTGGAGGAGAGATTTTCAACCTTAGTTGATTTCTAGCCTTGTTTGGAGCTTCTCTTGAGGTTAATACCTTGTTTTCCCCTTTTGATCCATGTTTTGATGGATTTTGCTAGATAAAACCCTAGGATTGAGAAATTAGGGTTTAAATTGGAGATTTTTGATTAGAGGCTTTTGGAACTTAATTGATGGGTTTAGAACCTTCATTTAGGTTGGATTAGAAGGACTCTAGCTCACATTTGGTGATCGGAAGAGATTTTCACCATACAAGGTGAAATTTTGCTCTTTCCTTGGGTTGTTTAATGTTCTCTTCATTGAGTGTTCGTTCCTTGTGTTTAACTCCTTTAGAATTTTCTTTAGGGAGCTAGGAGGCTAGGGGACAACTTCTTTTGCGCAAACAAAAGGGTTTGCAAAGAGCTCTTGGTGGGTTTGACCTCACCGAAATGAGAAAATCTCATTTATGTCTTTTTAATCTTTGAAAAATGAAAAATCTTGTATATTCATGCTAGATAGGGCATTTATGAATTTTAGAATGTTTAAAATGCAGATACTTGTATAATGAAATTTTAACTCTATGTAGTAGAGAGATTAGTGCATTGTGATCATGCATATGAATAGCATTCTTGTATATGGCTTGGGATCATGATTCATGTAGAGAAAATGACATGTACGATATGCTCTCGGACATAGAACTCATATTCGACATAGAAGAAAAACATAATGCCATAAAGAGGCATTAGTCTTGAATCATGCTTGACATAGTAGATCTAATATCATGAAGTGGCATTAGATGTAGCAGATGGTTGAACCGTACAGTGTCATTGAACTTGGAAGATGTTTGGGCTTGGTAAATTATAATGTCATAAAGGGGCATCGGACTTAGTAAATGGTTTAACCTTTACTTTGAGCCATTGAACTAGACCTTTGGGTTGCTAGTGTTTATTACATGTTAGAGACATAATGACCAAGTTCTTGAGATGATGACTATGCTTGTTTACCATTTATGCTCATTCGCACATGCTTGTGAGGATCGCTCCCTACAAGCCGGCACTGCGGAGTTAGCCTACGCGACATACGCTCGCTCGTGCGGTATTAAGAAGCCTACGGGGCCGGGTAGGATAGACTCATTCCTAGAGTGGGAATGTTGGGACTACCACGGGCACTTAGGCGGCACAAACTGGACTACACTTGTGTAGGTCCTAAAATGAGATTTAATATTGACATTAAATCATAATATGACAATCACTACTAGACTAGTACATAGTAGTTGGATTCCTTGGGTATGCTTGTAGCACAATATTGGACATTTAGTTGACATTCTTGGACATGTAGTATACTTGAGAGGGTTGCTTATTGCATATAGTATACTTGTTGACATGTTTGAATACACTAGTTCATGCATTGAATGTACTTGCTCATGATAGCTAGAAGCATCATTTTATCATTATGCTTACTTGCGGCATAGTAGTAGTAGTAAATTATAATGTTATATCTATTTGTTGCTTATCTTTATAAATGCTTAATTTCTCTACTTATGCTTTTAGGCCTAGTGGTGCACTCCCGCTGAGGTCAGTAATTGCCCACTGGGAGCTATTAATTATAATTCTCACGCCCCCTGTTTGATGTTTTCTTTCAGAGCCTTCCACTCCAGGAGAGGCTCAGGATCGCGGGAAAGGAATCGCCTCGAGCTAGATAGCGAGAGATTTTCCTTTAGGTGGTTTTGTCTCTATTTTTGTATCTATGTAGAGAGTGAGAGATCTTGTACCCATGTATAGAGACCACCATTTTTGGATATCGTGGCACGTGTATTTGAGACTTTATGATGTACTACTTGATGCTCTTTCCTTAGTGGTTTAGTTCTCTTTTATCCTACTCGTTGTTGGAATTAGTTGCTTATGCTTTGATATCTCTAGATGTCTTTTCCTTGCTTTCATATACTATTGTTGTTAGACGCCTTATATGTGTAGGCATATGGCGGGTCTGGACACGCACCGGGCGGGCCTCTGCCGGGTCCCGGGGCGTGACATTTTCGAGATAACATAACACGGAAAGTAAAAATTGATGCACCCACTTATGATGGAAAGTTTGATCCTAAAACTTTTATGGACTGGCTTATTGACATGGACCAATATTTTAATTGGTACAAAATGTTTGATAACCGTCGAGTACGTTTTGCCAAAATGAAACTCATCAGCGCCACCAAGCAATATTGGATAGGCGTCGAAAGGCACTTAGAGCAACTTGGCCAGGAGCTATCACTTTATGGGCTGAAATGAAGGCTAAATTGAGAGAGAAATATTTGCCGACCACGTACAAACAACAATTGTACGATCAATTAAATGCATTTCGGCAAGGTTCTCAGTCAGTTGTCGAATACATGGCCAAGTTTGATGAGATGAATGTCCGTTGTGACATTCGAGAAGAGGAAGAGCGTACCCTTTCACGAATTCGCAATGGCTTGCGCGAGGAGTTGCAGCGCGAAATTGCGCCACATCGAGCCGCCATAGTCGAGCAAGCTTTTCAGCTTGCCTTGGAATATGAAAAGTATTTAAAGGCACCTGCTCGTCGAATCATTAAGCAATGGGATGATAGGAACATAAAGAGCACCAACACGAATTTCAACAAAACGAACCGTTTTCAAAATCAACAAATCCACGATCCTAAGGGCAAGGGCTTAGCTACTGACGAAACTAAACCGTGAAAAACACAAGGTAGTTGTTATAACTGTCGCCAAATAGGACATTATGCTCATAATTGCCCCAAGTGGAACATGTCTGTCCAACCAACTGACGAAGAATTTGAGAACCTAGAAGAAGTCGCAGACATTGCCGAGGAAATCCCTAATGACGAAGAATAGTTAGAAACGGATGAGTTCGGGGAAAACCCCGCTTTACAAGTCATGCGATGTGTCTTGGCACAACCTAGGGAAGAGGACGATTGGAGACGCACTTCTATTTTTCGCACTTACACAAAATGTGGAGATAAAAGCTGCAAAGTCATCATAGATGGTGGTAGTTGTATCAATGTGATTTCTGAAGCAGCTATAGGTCGCCTAAACCTTAAAGATGAACCCCATCCTAACCCTTATAGTGTTGCGTGGGTGGACAAGACCACAATGCCCATAACAAGGCGTTGTTTGGTTCCACTTTATTTTGCTACCTATTCCAACCAAATTTGGTGTGATGTCCTTCCTATGGACGTCGCTCATGTGCTTTTAGATAGGCCTTGGCTTTATGATCTATCTGTCACACATTACAGTCGACCTAACACCTATGTTTTTACTCACAATGGGAAGAAAATTGTTTTGAATCCAACAAAACCCTCTCAACAAAAGTTTTCACCAAAAAACTCTTAAAATTTCCAAAAGATCCGAGTTCAAGCTCCACTAAAGATTTCAAAAATCCTCCGTCAGAAATTTCAAAGACGAAGCCCGTTCACATTGTTAACAAAAAAGAATTTTGTAAAGAAATTGATTCTCAAGTTTTGTACGCTTTAATTGCAAAGAGGTTTCCAACCCACCTGAACCCATTGAGACCCCTTTAGTCATCAAAAACCTCCTCTCCGAATTTAGCTGCCTGACCCCAGAAGAATTGCCTAATGAACTCCCCCCACTTAGGGATATTCAACATGCAATTGATCTTGTCCCTGGCTCGTCTTTACCTAATTTACCACACTATAGGATGAACCCAAAAGAACACTCTGAACTGAAGTGTCAGGTAGATGATCAAGTTAGGAAAGGCTTCGTAAGGGAAAGCATAAGTCCATGCGCAGTACCGGCACTACTCACACCTAAAAAGGACGAAAGTTGGCGTATGTGCGTTGACAGCCGTGCCATTAACAAAATCATGATTAAGTATCGAAAACTGCGTCTGGATTATATGCTAGACATGATGGTCGGTGCATCTATTTTCACGAAAATTGATCTCCAAAGCGGATACCACCATATTCGGGTTAGGCCTGGAGATGAGTGGAAGACTGCATTTAAGACGAAAGAAGGATTATACGAATGACTAGTCATGCCAGTCGGCTTGACAAATGCTCCGAGTACTTTCATGAGGGTTATGAACCAAGTTGTTAGGCCTTTCATTGGGAAGTTCTTAGTTGTGTACTTTGACGATATTTTGATTTATAGCCATGCCGAGAATGAACACTTATATCATATCCGCCAAGTCCTTGAAATTTTAAGAAAAGAAAAATTTCACATTCACATTAAAAAGTGCGCTTTCATGCAACCTCGTGTCACCTTTTTAGAATTTGTTTTGTCCAATGATGGGGTATCAGTTGATCCAGAAAAGGTAAGAGCAATTAGAGAATGGCTTGAACCTAAAAATATTCACGACGTTAGGAGCTTTCATGGCTTAGCAACTTTTTACCGCAGGTTCATTAAAGGCTTTAGTACCATAATGGCTCCAATTACAAATTGTTTAAAAAATGGTGAATTTAAATGCACAAAATCGGCCATTAAAGCTTTTAAAGAAATTAAGTCTTTGATGACAGAAGCACGAGTTTTGAAATTGCTAGATTTTGAAAAGGTTTTCGAGGTTTGTTGTGATGCGTCAGGAGTAGGCATAGGTGGAGTTTTGAACCAAGAAGGCCACCCGATAGCCTATTTTAGCGAAAAATTAAACGAGACTAAACTGAAAAACTCTACCGATGACAAGGAATTGTATGCAGTGGTTCAAGCATTAAGGTATTGGCGACACTATTTATTACCTAAGGAATTTGTATTATTTTCCGATCATCAAGCCCTTAGGCACCTCAATTCACAGAAAAGTTTAAACTTTCGGCATGCGAAATGGGTCGAATACTTTCAAGAATATACCTCCTTTGTCCTAAAGCATCGATCCGGAGCCAATAACCAAGCCGCTGACGCCTTCAGCCGAGTCGTGGCCACTTTGAACAATGTCGGGGTGAGTGCAATTGGGTTCGACAACGTTAAAGAGGAATATCCCTCGTGTCTAGACTTTAGCGAGATCTACTCCTCAGTTTTAGAGTGCAATTCTACTAACGCAGATTTTGTCAGTCGAGATGGATATCTTTTTTGGGGTGTTCATTTGTGCATCCCACATGGCTCATTACATGATTTCGTCATTTGGGAACTACACGCGGGAGGCTTAGCCAGACACTTTGGTCGAGACAACTATTTCTATAGTTGAGGATCGATTCTACTGGCCAAGCCTCAAAAGAGATGTTGCGCGCGTTGTGGCACGATGTGGAATGTGTCAAAGGGCCAAAGGTGGACGGAAGAACGTAGGATTATACACGCCCCTACCTGCACCATATTCTCCTTGGCAAGATCTAAGCGTGGATTTTGTTTTAGGTCTACCAAAAACGATTAGAAGGCACGATTCTATTCTTGTCGTAGTTGATCGTTTTTCTAAGATGGCTCACTTTGTTCCTTGTTGTAAGACATCCGATGCTACCCATATCGCAAAACTTTTCATGGCTTAAATTGTACGTCTTCATGGTTTACCAAATCAATCGTGACTGATAGGGATGTTCGTTTTGTTAGTTATTTTTGAAAAATATTGTGGAAAACTATGGGCACAAAATTACTTTTCTCATCTTTTCATCATCCGCAAAGTAACGGTCAAACAGAGGTAGTCAATCGGAGTTTGGGAAACCTACTTCGATATCTAGTCGGTGACAATGTTAAAAATTGGGATCTTATTCTACCGCAAGCTGAATTTGCATATAATAGTTCAATCAATTGAACCACTAGAATGAGCCTTTTTAAAACAGTGACAGGATATGACCCAAACAAACCAATCGATTTAATTCCTCTTCCTATAGAACAAAGACCTAGAGACAAGCATCTTCATTTGCACAGCATATGCGGGACTTACATTACGAAATTCAATGAAAAATAATTTTAAATAATGAAAACTATAAAAGGGAAGCTGATGCTCACAGCCGAGAAGTTGAGTTTAAAGAAGGAGATTTGGTGATGGTACGGATTAGACCGGAGAGGCTTCCGCACGGGACTATTTAAAGCTACATGCAAAAAACATGGGTCTGTTTAAGGTTCTCAAAAAAATTCGGTCTAATGCCTATTTGTTGGATTTGCCATCTGACATGGGAATTAATCCCACTATCAATGTTGAGGATCTTACTTTATACTATCCAGATATACAAAATTCGTTGTCCCATTCATTTTCATCTCCACTTGTCCCAAGAACCCCATGGCAGGAAAAGAAAAATGACATCGAGACAATCCTTGACGATCATATTATGTCGACGAGGGATGGCGGAGAGCGCAGCTTTTTGGTCAATGGTCATATCGGCCTAATGAGGATGCGACTTGGATTTCACAAGAGGAACTCCAGCGGTTGGACCTTAATTTGTATAAAGAGTACATTTCAAACAATTCGACGGAGTCGAATTTTTCAAAAGCAGCGAGAGCTGATGCGGATCGGGCCTTTCGGGTGTATGAACATCGTCGGCACCTCAACTGCAATTGGAGCATATGGCTTGATCGACCCGAGATAGGTCCGGGTTGAATCGAACCTACGAATAGCATCGTAGGTTCTAGAAGCATCTAGAAATATTTACTTTTCGATTATTTGAACTCATCGAGTTGTTAGGAAAGTTGTTAATTTGGTAGAGATTTTATCGTTAGGATTTTTATTTCGAGCTTATCACTGTCAGAAAAAGCTCTTTAAATATTCTATGCATTGGACGATAAAGAATTAATGAAGAAGAATGTTTTCTTTAAATGAGATGTGTTCTCTAATTTTCTTTCGCATTTATGTGTCGACCGGAGCGAGTCCGTAGGGAGCGAGTCCCTTTATCTTTATCCTTTTCTTTTGCAATTTCTTCTCCGACTTGAAGTCCAGCACCATCAACGCGCCTGCTGCCAGCACATCACCGTCACCCACTGCCAGCGTCATTAACACCACCTGCTGTCAGCTCTTTGATACACCTGCTGCCAGCACCTTCAACGCCACTTGCTGCTAGGAGTGCCAGCTCCATCCACACTACCTTCACCCCCCATTATTGTTGCCGTCGCCAAGTGTGTCCACCGTCGTCGTCTTCTACCATAGCCCGATTGCTACGCTTGAGCCTTCCGAGATCGATTCGTTGTCAAGAACTCGCCCTCAACTTCTTTAACTGCCAAAACCTGAACCTATTCCTAATTTTTTTACGTTCTTTTCATTTTCTTTTCTAATCCTTTTGACCTCTCCTTTTTGCTTGGTTTGCCCGATCCAACAGGTTGCAACCGTCGGATAGGCTGTGGACTCAACAACGAATCGAGCATCTTGCGGATCCCTTGTGCGCTTGTTCTTATCTCTTGCCGAGCCCGACAGGTTTGATCCGAACATCTCAAACCCTTAGTTAATTTCAATGCCCGCCTTGCATTGCCTCGCTCTTTAGGTTCATATTAAAATTATTTAATTTGTTGAGTATCGAATATAATTCCCGCAGTGCTAGCATCATATTGCGTTAAATGAGGATTTGTCCCAATTACATTTAATCTCCTAATCCTTTATCCACAAATCCTACATCAATAATCATAATCCACCAACTGCTTTTCACTATTAATTATTACAACAATTAACACGTAAAGAAAATAGTTAAACGATATATTAGGCTGCAAATAAAAGTTTACAACATTAGAAGATAGTCCACAGATGCATCATCTTAACCTATGCAAACCAATTCAAAACAACAAGTTAACAAGAAGAGAAAAAGACCTCTTGACCACTCTTTTATCCACAGGAACTAAACTAGATTGACATGATTTACGGTTCAACATATCAAAATGTATTAGTTACCATCAACTGTTGCTTTCATGTGTATACCCTATAACAAGAACATTATAAAGTAAACATAGCTAATCCCCATCATTAAACCATGAAAGCACGTAATGTAGGACAGAATATGAGCTCCTACATTCTGTGGGCGCCAAGATAGGATTTACAATTTTTAAAAAAAAACTTTTGAATTTCTAGGAATTTTTTAAATCTTTTTTGAATTTTTTTTGGAATTTTTAGAATAAAAAAGAACTTGTAGAAATTATGAAAACTAAAGAAAATTGAAAAAAAAAAAATCAGAAAAATAAAAAAGAATAAAAAATAAAAAAATATAGAAAAAATAATCAGGATTTACTCCTGAACCGAATTTATTTTGGGACTGGACTCACTCTAGAGCGACGCATTTGCGAAGGAAAAAAAAATTCTTGTGCATCAAAGCTCCGAATTATCCTTTATTAATTTATTAATATCATCATCCTCATACAATGAAGCTCTACCCGTTGTTTATACTATCCTAGCCTTAGATATACATAACCAACTTCTGATTTAATCTTATCCTAAATAACCAACTAAAAAAGCCTTATCTAGCAACTAACTGAATAATAAAAATTTGAACATAAATACTAACTAAAAGATAAGATCCAACTACTATAGTCTGATTTAAAAGCAAAAACAATGAACTCATTCGATTTAAACCATTAACCAGATCGGGTCGGGCTAGTTCTGCATCATCCGCTTTCTCTACGCAGGATCTCGTCCTCGAGATCAGTTGAATTTGTAAGGTGACAGGAACAACCAAGTGTACAGAATAAAGTGATGCATCCCAACACCTGCATATCGAACAACCTGTATCATCAGGGTCTTCGACTAAGTGTTGACGTAGAAATGACTGTTAAGTCATTGAGGCTTCATAAGGATTGATTTTAAAGAGAAGGATAGGTTTGGTGCAATTTGAAGCTCAAGTATAGAGGACTCATATTGCTGGGATAATGAGGGTAACTTGATTTATAATCTTACCTCTTCAGCACGCTAATCTATCTCATGATTTAACTGGAAATGCTCCAATTCTAAGTCAGTCACATCTATAAATTCTTTGCAATCGGATGGTGTGGATAGAACTAGATCAAATTTGTCTACTCCCAATTGTGCTATAGGTGGCATACTTTGTTGAGCAATCAAGGTCTCCAGTTGAACTGTTAGTTGGATCTATCGATAATCATCTCTGATCTTATCCATCCATTGAAAATCATCTTAAGCAATTTTAATATCATCTTCAATATTTTTCAACCTCCTTTTTTTTCTTCCAAAAATATTCTATTAAAATCAAAATAGAGATATTTGCCTTTGTCTATGTTGTAAAATGAGAGTGGAAAATATTGATGGCAATTTTACAAACACTTGGTGGGCAATTTCACAACCCACTCTCTACAAGCATCCAATAAAGAGCCAATCACAAAAGCAATAACAAAATAAACAAAATCACAAGAGCACAAAGATTTACGTGGTTCGGCTATGCCTATATTCACAGGAGAACAATGCAAAAGAAGTTTCCACTATAAACTTGGAGATTACAAGGGAGATTCAAATGAGAAGAAATATCACCTTAACTCTAAGGTATAAAAAAGGAGCTCCAACAATCTCTAGCCCTACCCAAATGGTGTAAACCACATCTCACAAGGAAGATCTTACCTCCTTCTTGATAGAACCAAAATCAAAACCAAACTCTAGGGCTTCCTTTTTTTTCTCCCACTTTTTTCTCTCTCTAGTTCTCTCTCTTCTTTTCTCTAATATTCTAATATCCCACTTTAGCGCCTAAGAGAAGAAGCTATCAATATGGGCCTTTGGATCAAAAGAACTATGATCCAAAGGCTTACAAATAGGCGGCCCACATACATAATAAGAAAATATAGAAAGAGGAGATTTTGACTTCACCAAATTACATAGCCCAAATAGTAAGGCCCAAACAATAAATAGGCCCAATGTAATTAGTTCAACAATCTCCCACTTGAGGCAAATTTCTATCCAAGGATTTAAGTGCCGTGGCACAGGGTCGTGCCGGAAACTTGCCGACACGGTACAGCACGGTGCGTGCCGAGCCGTGCCGATGCGTGCTAATCAAAAAAACTCTTGTGTGCCGACACATAATAGCATGAAATATTTAATTTTTTTAACAGAAAAATATTCTAAATATTTATTATGTATTTTTATCACATCTTTTGAACTTTATTGCGGAAATTACTTACTAATTTAAAGAATAAAGGGTTTTGAGCTGTGCTATCGGCACGGGGTCTGTATCGTGCCGGTATTTTGTTGGCACGGTGGTTACAGCCCGTGCCGACGGGCACTTAAAACCTTGTTTCCATCGTTCAAATAAGTAATCTACATCTATCAAATGAGTTTCATACAATGCATTGTTCTCCAACCACTCCATCTACGTCTCGATCAATCCGCAATGCTTCCTACAAAATATGAGCTTTTCCGTAGAAACAACCTTTGTCAACATATTCGCAAGATTTTTCTGTATCGATCTTCTCTACGTCCAAGTGTTGACGATCTAATGCCATTCAAATAAAGTGAAAGCGAACATCAATATGCTTAGTTCGGGAGTGATACGCCGCATTCTTTGCAAGATGAATTGCACTTTGATTATCACAATGCACAACATATTTGTTCTGCTTCACTCCAAATTGTGAAAGCAATCGCTTCAACCAAATTATTTCCTTTGCCGCCTCGGTCAAGGCAACATATTCAGCTTTCATAGAGTACAAAGCAACGATGTCTTGCAATCTAGACATCCAACTAACCGCACTACCTCCAAATGTAAAAACATATCCCGCAGTAGACTTTCTTGTCTCTCTACAACCGGCATGATCAGAATCAACATATCCATTCACCTCCAAAGAAGTTCCACCGAAACACAAACAAACATTTTGTGTGCCCTTCAAGTACCGAAGAATCCATTTAACGGCTTGCCAATGCTCCCATCTCGGATTAGACATATATCTTGAAATAACTCCAACCGCATAAGCTATGTCCGGTCTCGTACCAACCGTAGCATACATCAAACTTCCAACGGCGAAATTATAAGAAACATTCTTGATTTTATCTCTTTCGATCTCATTCTTTGGAGAGTTATTCTTGGATAACTTGAAATGTCCAGCTAATGGAGTTAAAACCGGCTTACAATTATTCATCTCAAACTTTTAAAGAACTTTGAAAATATAGCTCGATTGACTAAGCCACAACTTGCCGTGCTTCCTATCCCTTATAATTTGCATGCCAAAAATTTTCTTTGCTTCACCAAGATCCTTAGTAGCAAACTTCTTCAACATATCAAGCTTCAACTTTGTAATATCATTTTGATCATTACGAGAAATCAACATGTCATCCACATATAGTAACAAAATAGTGAAAGAACCAAATGTTGAGCCTTTAAAATAAACACAATGACCAAAATCACATCTTTTGTAGCCTTCATCTTACATGAAAGAATCGAACTTCTTATACCATTGTCTGGATGCTTGCTTTAAACCATACAATCTCTTCTTTAGTTTACATATTAATTAGAATTAGCTTCTACAAAGCCCTCGGGTTTAATATATAAATTTCTTCATTTAAATCACTATGCAAGAAAGCGGTTTTAATATCAAGTTGTTCAAGCTCAAGATCCAAAGTTGCAACTAAGGATAAAACAATTCTAATTGAGCAATGCTTGACAACAGGAGCAAATATTTCATTGAAGTCAATACCTTGCTTTTGTCCATAACCCTTAACAACAAGCCTTGCCTTATATCTCTTGGATCTATCGGCTTCATTCTTGATCACATAAACTTATCGATTTTTTAATGCTTTCCTTCCGACCGGAAGCTCCACCAACTCTCAAGTATGGTTTTGATATAAGAAATCGATCTCATCCTTCATTGCCCTTTGCCACTTTGCTTCTTCAGGACAATCTTTTGCTTCCTGAAAATACTCGGGCTCACCCGAATCAGTAAATAAAGCATAATACAAGGAGAATACCTTTGGGTGGGTTTATGTAGCCTGGTTGATCTTCTCAACTCATGTGTCGGCGGGATAGACATATCGTCCTCGCTCTCATGAGAACCATGCCGACTTTCACTAGATTATGTGCTTTCTTCATGATCAACATTACCGTCATGACCAACATCATCATGTACATCTTGAGAAGAACTATCAACTTGTACATCAGTAACAACCTTATTTTTCTTTTACTTTTCTTCCGTGCCTTCTTTAAACATTACATCTTCTCTAAACACAACATCCTGACTCCAAATAGTTTTTCTAACAACGGGATCCCAAAGTCTATAGCCCAACTCATCACCTCCATAGCCAAGAAATACACATTTCCTTGATTTCACATCAAGCTTTGTTTTACTTTCTTTAGGAATATGAACATAGGCTTCACACCCAAATATTCTCAAGTGTGCATAGGAAAATGTCTTTGCCACTCCATACGATTTCCGAAATGTCTCCTTCTAATGCAACACTAGGTGATCTATTAATCAAGTACATGGCCGTATTTGCCGCTTCGGCCCAAAAAGGCTTTGGTAGACCGGAGTGAGACAACATATTTCAAATCCGCTTTACAATGGTTCGGTTCATTCTTTCAATAATCTCATTTTGTTGCGGGCTATAGGGAACCGTCTTCACTCTTTTGATGTCATTTTCAAAACAAAAATCATCAAAGGCACTAGAGCAAAATTCATGACCATTGTCAGTTTGCAAGCACTTAATAAATGGTCACTTTCCTTTTCAACACGAGCTTTGAATTTCTTAAAAGTTTCAAAAACTTGATCTTTTGAAGCCAAAGGATAAATCCAACACTTTCTAGAATAATCATCTAAGAAAGTAACAAAATAGTATGCACCTTCAAGTGACTTAATATTGAAAGGACCACAAACATCGGAATAAACCAATTCCAATAGCTTACTTTTTCTATGCATCTCATTTCTTTTAAAGTTAACTCTATGTTGTTTTTCCATAATGCAATGTTCACAATCTAAAAATGAATGCTCAAAGGAAGGAATAAGGTTATATTCTTGTAATACCTTCATACCATGCTCACTTAGATGACCAAGCCGATTAAGCCAAACTTGCATATCTTCGTCTTTGCTTGCGGTAGCAACCATCAAATTTGAATCATCACCCTTTTGAGCGGTTCTATAAAATGTATAGAGACTTCCATCCTTTTGCCCTTTCAAAATAGTCATACTACCCCTCGATATCCTTCAAGAGCCCTTTCCAAAAGTGATAACAAAACTAGAATCATCCAATTGTCCTCCCAATATTAAGTTCTTTGTAATCTCCGGAACATGATGCACATTTGTCACTATATGCTTATGGCCATTTGTTTGCTTTATGACAATGTCACCAATACCAATAATTTTACATGCCCAATCATTACCAAGATAAACAAATTGATCATCTACTTCTTTGTATATAGAAAAATTTGATCAGTTCGTATATGAAAAGAAGCACCGGAATCCAAAACCCAAGTGTTTGCACAAGAAGAGACCCTGCAAGCAACACTTAATGTGACTCCACGTTCACCATCCGAAGCGTTGTTAGCTTTATTCTTGACATCCTTGCCTTTATCTTTTGCTTATTTTCCAAAGCATAACAATCCTTTCTCACATCGCCCGTCTTCTTATACTACCAACAAGTAAACTTTCTACCTTGTGATTTTGACCTTCCTTTACTTTGAGACCTTCCCTTTGTGTTAGAATATTGACCTCGCTTCGATGACTTTCCTCTTTCATCAATAGTTAGTGCATGACTCAAATCACTAGACAATTGATTTGTGGCTTTACGAGTTTTCTCATTCAACAATGAAGCAACAATATTATTTAACTTGAATTTGTTTCCCATTGTGTTCGCCACCATAGTAACAAGAGTATCCCAACTTGAAAGTAAAAAACTCAAAAAGTATTAAACAAAGGACTTCTTCATCAAGGTTAATTTTGAGAGACATCAATTGTGCCGCAATAACTCACTCACCATGCTTACAAATAGTAGAACCTTCTTGCATCTTCAAGAGAAAAAGTCTCTTCATTGCATGCATCTAAGTCAGACCGGAAGGTTGCTCAAACGATTGCTCCAAAGTCTCCCACAACTCGGATGCAATCTTGCATTGATAGACATCAAACAAGATCGATGGTGAAATGCATGGCCTAATCACCGCCAAACATTTTCGGTCAAGTCTATCCTATTCATGATTATCCATACTAGTGGGCTTTGCACCTTTTTCCAATATTGGTAAATCAAGCTCTTTTGCAACCAAATAATCCTCTATCATGATTTTCCATATAGGCCAATTGCTCTCATTCAACTTCTCAAATTCCATAGCCTTCTCCATTTGAAAGATGAGTGAATGAACACAAATGAATGCTTAGATAACCACCAATCAAGCTCCGATACCAATTGTTGTAAAATGAGGGTGAAAAATATTAATGGCAATTTCACAAACACTTTGTGGGCAATTTCACAACCCACTCTCTACAAGCATCCAATGGAGAGCCAATCACAAGAGCAATAACAAATAAACAAAATCACAATAGCACAAGGATTTACGTGGTTCCGCTATGCCTACATCCACGGGAGAACAATACAAAAGAAGCTTCCACTATAAACTTGGAGATTACAAGAGAGATTCAAATAAGAAGAAATATCACTTTAACTCTAAAATATAAAAAAAGAGCTCCAACAATCTCTAGCGTTACCCAAATGGTGTAAACCACACCTCACAAGAAAGATCTCACCTCCTTCTTGATAGAACCAAAATCAAAACCAAGCTCTAGGATTTCCTCTCTTTTCTCCTACTTTTTTTCTCACTCTCTAGTTCTCTATCTCTTCTTTTCTCTAATATTCTAATACCCTACTTTAGCTCCTAAGAGAAGAAGCTATCAATATGGGCCTTTGGATCAAAAGAACTATAATCTAAAGGCTTACAAATAGGAGGCCCACACACATAATAAAAAAACATATAAAGAGGAGATTTTAACTTCACCAAATTATATAGCGCAAATAGTAAAGCCCAAATAACAAATAGGCTCAATGTAATTAGCTCAACAGTCTATACTACCATTTCAAGTCATCTAGCATTTCCATCCGGATATCATTTTTTTTTTAAGTATGACCTTTGGTCGTACAATCATTCATCAAACTTGACTCTTGTTATCTCACATATTTCTTTCAATGACTCCATATGTATTCCTTTTTTTCTGGCAAACTTTTGGAAAACTTTTTTAAGAAGTTCTTTTACATCCATGATATTTTTTTTTTTACTTTTTCTCCCTTTGTTTTCCGCACACTTTTCTTTCACCTATTTTTTTTTCACTCCCTTCTTTTTTTATTATCCTTTTTCTCACTATTTTTTTCAATTCTCACTATGTTTTTTTCCAGAAGCCAAACCTTTTGGCGAAACAAAGCTGTCAAATAGCCTAAACTTTGATACTAGATCTGATGTCTGACGGAATTTGAGTTCCTACATTTTGTGAGCTCCAAAATAGGATTCACAATTTTTTTCAAAATCTTTTGAATTTTTGGAACTTTTTTAAAATTTTTTTGAAATTTTCAGAATAAAAAAATTATAAAAATTATGAAAATTAAAGAAAATTTTAAAAAATTCAAAAGAAAGAATAAAAAAGAAAAAAATAATAATTAGAACTCACTCATGAAGCAAACTTGCTTCAGGACTGGACTCACTTTTGGGCGACACATTCGTGAAGGAAAAAAATATTGCTCGTGCACAAAAGCTCCGAATAGTTTTTTTATTAATTTATTAATATCATCATCCTCATACAATGAAGCTCTACGCTTTATTTATACTATCTTTAGCCTTAGATACACACAACCAACTTCGAATTTTATCTTATCCTAAATAACCAACTAAAAAACCTTATCTAGAGATTAACTGAATAATAAAAATCAAAAAATAAATACTAATTAAAAGATAAGATCAATTACTCCAATCTTATTAAAAAACAAAAACAATGAACTCAATCAATTTAAACCGATCAACCGGGTTGGGTCGGGCCAATTCTGCATCAATAAGTAGTGGAAGCAACTGGGATGAAAGTTGCCTTCTTTTAGTAAAAGAGAATTCCAAATCAAAATAGAGTTTCAAGGCCCTAAATTATGGTTTCCTCTTTTCAAAAATTATTTTTCTGGTGTGGTGAATAGTAGAGAGAAAACTCGAGAGATAAAAGCAAAGTTCCGAATGTAAGAAAATCTAATGAAACATATTAGGCAGAAAGCAAAAGAAGCAATGAAAAATTTTTACGGCCCAGCGAACAGTTAGTAGCATTAACTAAACCCTTGATCGGACCAACCCTGCTATGAGTATGAAAATATACCACACTCATTTTTCGAGCAAAATAACTTCTACGTTATTATAGAAAAGAGCAACCAAACTGGTATTAGAGACTGTAAATGATTAAAATAAGATTCCTCATGCCATGAGCAAGGTTTTAAGTGCCCGTCGGCACGGGCCGTATCCACCGCGCCGTACTGTGCCAACAAGATACCGGCACGATACAAACCCCGTGCTGATGGCACAGCTCAAAACCCTCTATTCTTTAAATTAGTAAGTAATTTCCTAAATAAAGTTCAAAAGATGTGATAAAAAGACATAATAAATAGTTAGAATATTTTGTTGCTAAAGAAAATAAATATTTTATAGTATTATGTGTCGGCACACAAAAAATTTTTTGATCAGCACGCATCGGCACGGCTCGACACGCACCGTGCCATACTGTGCCAGCAAGTTTCCGGCACGACCCCATGCCATGACACTTAAATCCTTGGCCATGAGGTACAAAAGAAGATAGGAAACACTATGAACGTAAAAAACACATTGCTTCTGATTCAATAACTTGATTTCATAGCATATCACCTTTCTTTCACCAAAGAAAAAAAGACATAAAAATGCTTTGCAAGTTTTAGTACTCCTAGCTGCATTAGATATAGCATATCTGGAGAGGAAAAGCAATTGTGTACTTTCTTAGGTCTCTAATTTGACCAAAATAAGTCCAAAAGCTACTTGCTCCCGATTACATTACTAAGAAAGAGCTAAAAGGACAATACCACTCAAGAAAAAGAGAAGAACAGTAGTGAGTGGTAGCCAATTCTAGGTTGCTTTTGCTATACACTTCTTCAGAAAAGGTAAAACAGCTATTTACTTTCCCTGCTTTACCATGAAACAAGCCATTCCATTCTCTAAATAAGATCATTCACGAGAATGAGATGAACGACCAAAGTTGTTCTGGGACACGGATTATCATCAACATATACATAACAAGTAGGTTCTCCTTGGTTCAAAACTATAGGGAAATACTTTCCTTGCTTAAATTTTTACCAATAATCGTCCATCTCTAAACAGTTGCCACGATACTCTCTTCCCACATATAAAGGATCCCAAGAAAATTATTTCTGGTAGAGGGCATACTATTTTGTGTTCATTCTAGTTTTAATCCTCAGAAGTTTGGGCAAGTACCGATTTAGTTCCTAAACTTTCGGTGCTTACAATTAACGATCTACAGTTTAATAATGAACAATCAAATACTCTAGTTTTGTAGTAGAAGAATAACAATCAGACGGCAGCCTAGCCATCCATGTTAGATATCCTGGACAAGAGGATTTGACTACATCTAAATCCCACCTAAAAACCGACATGCCTCACACGAGGGAAAATTCCACCCCCAAGAACTTTGACTATCGAAATGTCCTCTTAATATTGATGCTCATGTGCGTAATTAGGTGTCATAAACTATGAGTAAATATATACCTAACGAGGAAAAAAAAAATCAATGAAAAATGATATTAACCCTATGATATTCTATGTTTGCCTCCGGGACTCAAGTTTCAACCTGCCAAGTGATGACCAAAATCTCAAAAAAGATGAAGAGGAAAGGATTTTTCCTATAGCTGAATCCTAACCCAAGTACTTAACCGTAAATAAAAGTGAAATTCTGAATGAAATTTATTTCAAATCCCCAAATTATGCCTTCCATCAGACCCGAGTACATGATCACTAATGAGGAAGGAGCCTTCACGAGACAAACAAGGAGAGCTCTAAACAGTGGATTTTGGTTCTAAACTAAACACTGCATATATTCATTCACCTTATCATAATAAAGAACACCAAATATTTTGGGGAAAACAAAAAAACAAACAAACAAACAAACAACATGAGAAATTTACCTTTCTTTGCCCCGGCTGCAAGATGCGATCCGGGCAGGTGGCGAACAGCAATCCTGTCCATCGGCACCCGCACTCCTCCGGTCGCGACCTTTAACCGCCCGTCCAAGAGCATGGACGCCGGCGATCTCGGCGACGTAGGAAGAATTTCTTCCTTTTGATGAGACGCCGCCATCGCAATTAAATCGCACTAAAACACAGCAGCACATAGACAACTGCTTTGCTCACTCAATTAAACAGCAGCAGATGACGATTCTTGATATTACATTAATGAGTCGGGGAAAGAGAGGGAGATCTCTTTCCCCGACGAAGAAGATATTAGTAAGGAAGGGGACAGAGATGTATTTGGAGTTATAGTTGAAGGTCGCCGTCGTCCTGCTCGATGGATGTTTCAGTTCCCTTTTTTATTGTTCTCTTCTCTCTCCGCCCTCGACAGAGACCAAACGGGGATTATTATTATTATTATTATTATTTAATTAAAGAAGATGGAGATAAATCGGGTGTGGTTCGGTTTTCCCCGGGGCGAGGGGCGTGCATGTGCCGTTGTACACTATCCCACGTCAGAGAGGCGTGGGCGCCCGTGTCGTTTCCGGACAAGTGGCGGTCGCGCAGCCGTCCATGAGAGGGCGGCGGAGCGCAGGTGCACGTGTCGTGGGCTCTCGCGGCAGGCGAGCGATGGAAGAGCTGCTAGAACCTATACAACTGTTGTCCCTGCGCGACACCGACCTCAACATTTGCATAAAAGCGGTCGAATGGTTGGTATTCGAAACTCAAGTTCGAATCCTAGTTGATTCATATTTTTAACTAAATTTATTTCTAAATGAAATAAATAAAGCGAATAGTGTGCTATCTATTTCTAAAAAAAAAGTATTTGCATAAAAAAAAGCATAAATTTTGAATTTTTACAAAATTGGGAAGTTTTTTTTTTGCATATTCGGATCGAATTTTTAAAAAACTGACCAAAATATTTTTATTTCTTTCTCTCTTTCTTTTTTTTTTCTCTTGTTCTTTTTTTTTCCTTTTACGAAGAGAGAAGTGGAGGCGGAGGCGGTCCACCTCCCCTCTGCCCCTGTCTGCGCACCACCCACCCTCCTCACCTCCAACCCCACCAAGGCTGTGCTCACCGCCGCCCTTTGGAACGCCCTTCCTCCCCTCTGCCCCATGTGCCGTTGCCTACGCCCGCTCACCTACCGCCCTTTTCGTCTTTTATCCCGCCGAGGCTGCGCTGCGATTCTCTTATTTTTTTTCTCTCCAAACCTTCTCCACTGTCTCCACGGCCATTTGCGACCCACCTACACCTCCACCTCCATTGCAACAAATTTTTTACCCACCAAACCCACTTCTAGGGAACCCGCCATCCTCACCACCGCTGACAACGAAGAAATGGAAGCGCTTCTTGATGCCAAGAAGCTCGCTGGCGAGGAAGGGGGCATGCGAACCACCGCACCCATCCGAGACCGGCGACGAGCAAGGTGGAGACGGAGAAGAGCATGACGATACCGAAGAAGAGGGCGGGGCGGCAGCGAGCGCAGGGTCCCAGAGGGCAGCAGCGAGCGCAACATTGGCGGTGTCGGATGCGAGGAGGGTGGGGGTTGCACGGGAACATTTCTGGTCAAGCACTTTTGTTTGCTTAAAACAAAAAAAAATTAACTAAAAATCAAGAACTAGAGAATAAGAAGAAGATAAAATTACACTTTTAAGATAAAGTTATAATGTTTTAGAAGAACGTTGCACTATTACAGACGTAAGTTGCAGTCTTTGAGATGTAAACTACACCTTTTAAGATTAAAGTTACACTCTTGGGAGATAGTTACACTATTTTTTCTTCCAAAGAGCAACCTTTAATATGAAAATTACACTTTTTAAACGAAAGTTACATTATTTAGGAGATAGTTACACTGTTGCTCCTCCCAAAAAGTACAATTTTTGTTTAAAAAGTATAATTTTTATCTTAAATGTTATAATTTATATTTCAAAGAGTGCAACTTACGTCTATAATAGTGCAACATTCTTCTAAAAAAGTCTAACTTTATTTTAACAATGCAGCTTCATCTTTTTCTTCCTTCTTCTCTAGTTCTTCTTCTTTATTCTCTAATTTTTTTATTTTTAGTTAATTTTTTTATTTGAAGCAAACAAAAGTGTTTGACGAGATATGCTCACGTGCACCCCCCGCGCTCCTCGCCTTCGACCCCGCTGAGCCCGCACTTACCGCTGGTCTCTGGGATGCCGCACTCGTCGCCGCCCTACCCTTTTTTCCAGTGTTGTCATACTCTCATCCATCTCCACTTTGTTCGTTACCGGCCCTGGATAGGAACTGTGGGCTGTGTGCTCTCTCCCTCGCTAGCGAGCTTCTTGATGCTGAGAAGCACTTCTTTTCGTCGTCGGTGGCGATGGTAAGGACCGCGGGTTCCCAAAAGTGGGTTCGGTAGGTGGAAAATTCGTTGTAATGGAGGTAGAGGTGGAGGTAGGTAGCGAATGGCCACGGAGGTGGTGGAGGAGGTTCAGAGAGAAAGAGAAAGAGGATCGCAGCGTAGCCTCGGCAAGGTCAGAGGCGAGGAGAGCGGGGGGTGAGCGGGCGTGGGTGAGGGCGCATAGGGCGGAGGCAGTGAGGGGTGTCCCAAAGGGCGACAGCGAGCGCAACCTTGGTGGGGTCGAAGACGAGGAGGCCAGGTGGTGCCCGGACATGAGCGATGGCACGGGGGGCAGAGGCAAGGCGGGCCACCTCCGTCTCTGCCTCTCTCTTTAGAGAGAGGCAAAAAAGAACAAGAGAAAAAAAAGGAGAGAGAGAAAGGAATAAGGATATTTTGGCCAGTTTTCTAAAAATTCGGCCTGAATCTACAAAATTGAAAAACGCGGCCCAATTTTGCAAAAACTCAAAACTTGTGGATTTTTTCTGCAAATTGGACTTTTTATAAAAAAAATTTAATACTTTACTACTTTTAAATAAGGGTGTCAAACGGGCCGGGCAGCCCATGGACCACTCAGCCCGGCACGAGACGTGCTATTGTAGATACCGTGCCAGGCCGACGCAACCTCCTATACTGGGCGGTGTTAAACCAGGGTTTTAGGCCCGTTAGCCTAGCACAGCATAGTCCATAGTGGGTTTGGGTCGTGCCAGGCCGACAGTTTAACCCGTGGCCCAGCACAGCACGACCTATGTGGGTTGTGCCTATCGGGTTGGTCTGGCCTGGTCCCTAAGGCCCTAGACTAGTTTGTCGGGCATTGGGGCTTGGCCTTTGGGCGAAAAAGGAAAAACCTTCCTTTCTCCAAAGGTATGCTTTGTGGCAGACCTTAGGCTCTTCGCAAGGTCTGCCACAACCTTCGACCTCTTCTAAAGTCTCAGACCTTGGGAGAGGAGTAAGTTTAGTCTCTTTGGACCAAATTGCCCTCCTTGGGAAGGCAATTTGGTCCAACTTGACTGTTTCTCCTCCCAAAGAGTGCAACTTTTGTTTAAAGAGTATAACTTTCATCTTAAAGGGTGTAGTTTATATTTCAAAGAGTGCAACTTACGTATGTAATAGTGCAACATTCTTCTAAAATATTGTAACCTTATCTTAACGGTGCAATTTTATTTTCTTCGTCCTTTTTCTCTAGTTTTTCTTTCTTATTCTCTAGTTTTTAATTTTTAGTTAATTTTTTTTATTTTAAGCAAGCAAAAGTGCTTGACCAGAGATGCTCCCGTGCACCCCCCGCTTTCCTCGCCTTCCCCCGCTTTCCTCGCCTTCAACCCCGCCGAGGCTGTGTTCGCCGCTGGTCTATGGGACGCTGCGCTCGCCGCCGCCTCGGCCTCTTTTCCGGTGTCGTCACGCTCTCCTCCGTCTCCACCTCATTCATCTCTGGCCCTGGATGGGCGTGGTGGGTCGCGTGCCTCTCTCGTGCTAGCGAATTTCTTAGCACCGAGAAGCGCTTCCTTTTCATCACTGGCGTCCGTGGTTAGGATGACAGGTTTTCAAAAGTGGGTTTGGTGGGTGAAAAATTTATTGCAGTGGAGGTGGATGTGGAGGTGGATGTGGAGGTGGAGGTGGGTCATGAAGGGCTGCGGACGCAGTGGAGGAGGCTCGTAGAGGAAAAAAAGGATCACGGCGCAGGCTCGGTGGGGTAAGAGACGAGGAGAGCGGGAGGTGAGCGGGTGCCGGTGAGGTCGCATAGGGTGAGGTGAGGAGGGGCGTTCCAAAAGGCAGCGGTGAGCGCAGCCTTGGTGGGGTCGGGGCGAGGAGGGCAGGTGGTGCGAGGACGCGAGCGAGGGCGCAGGGGGCAGAGGCAAGGCGGGCCACCTCCGCCTCTGCCTCTATCTTCGGAGAGGCAAAAAAAAAGAACTGCAAAAAAAGTAAAGAGAGAAAGAAAGAAATAAGAGTATTTTAGTCAGTTTTCTAAAAATCCTGCATGAAGCTGCAAAATCGAAAAAGGCGGCCCAGTTTTACCAAAAGCTTAAAACTTGTGAATTTTTTTAATGCAAATTGGCCATTTTTTAAAAAAAGTTTTTTTAATAGTTTACAACTATTAAATAAGGGTGTCAAATGGGCCGGGTTGTAATGTATCGATTCCCTGGTGTATTGTACCGAACTTTGGTCAAATTGACCGAAGTATGGTAAGGGGACGACTGGAGAGATTCATGTATTGTCCTTAAGGTTTCGGAGTTGTTAGGAGTGACCTTTGAGTGTGTTTGAGTGTTTTCAGCATTATTGGGTGCGAAAACGGACTGAGAAATGTTAAAGCTACAAATTTTGTATTGAGTACCGGTACTGGATGTTGGGTATTGGAACCCAATACAAGTGTAGAAAAATCAGCTCTCGGGTATTGCAGAATTGGACCTGGGGTATCGGTATTAGAAGGCTGAGTACCAGTACTGGAGGTCACGTAACGGAACCCAATTGAATGCCCAAAAATCCAACGTTCTGGTTTACAGGAACTGCGAGATACAAAATTTGAATGAGTGCAAATTAAGGAAAATGGAGGGCTTATTTACAATTATGGAAACTTATAAATAAACCAAACTCCTCCTCTCTTGTTCTCTACTTGAGAACACACTCTCTTTCACTCTCTCAACTTCTCTTCCTTTCTTTCTCTAGAATCTCTCCAACAAGAAGTGGTTTTGGAGGGGATTTGCTGAGGATTGGAGCCTTGAGGGAAGAAAAAGCTCAAGAATAAGGAGCAGCTTGTGGAGTAAAAGAGACTAAGGTGAGGTTTTGGAATGTTTAAGTTAGGATTTGGTTTTATTGCTTTAGAATTGATGGTTTTGGGATTCTTAAGACATGAGAACTTAGTATAACCTATGAATCCCCATGAGATTTGACTAGATGACTATTGTGTGAACCCTAGGACCATAATTAGGGTTTCTATGGAAATAAGGTTCGTGGTGAAATTGTTTTTCTAATTGAAGGATAAATCAACACATTGGGCAATTTAAATTAGAGTTCTTATGAGCCTACGGTGTCCTATTGAAGAAAATTGTCGTTTTATCTTTGTTAACCTTGGGTCGACCTAAATCGGCAACAATAAATCGCGGGGTTTGGTTTCTTGCTTCTTGACATCAATACGAGGTGGGCGGTTCTATACGAAATAGTTGGATTTCTTCCTATGTCTATATTACCATTATTGGTCATATATATTTATGTATCGAAATTATGCATTGTAGGGTTATTATGGTATTATGCTTTCAATTTCTTGCACGCTTCAAAGTAGAGTTAGATAACATGGATCGGGAACTCGAACATTAGATGCATGAGAATTGGGTTGTTGAATATTGGGAACCTATGAATGCAAAGAACTAGTATGCAAATTAGAAAACATAGTGAAATGTAATGATATGAACTTGGTGGCATATGGACTAGCTGTGTTTGATAGCACTTGTGACATTAGATGCTAGGGATTGGTAGATCCCCAAATATTATTACCCTTAGGTAGTAGGGTATCCTCGAGCTTAGAGGATTGGATCGTACTAACATATTGTCTGTCGGTTTGTTGATGGTCGTGACACCATGAGCAGTGAGCTCCAGAGTTGTCACACATGGGTTAACGTTTCTACCCAGCAGTCGACCCCAGATTGGTTGTAGCGGAATTCTCCCCAATTGTGGACCTTGGTTTTGTGAGTGGGATTAACCTTTCGGGTCAGCTATATGATTGGGTGTAATATACCGAAAATTCGGGAAGTAAATATCGAACTTTAGTTAAATTGACCAAAGTGCGAGGATGGTACACTTCGGAAAGTCCGAAGGTGTTAAAGTGAGTAAAAGTGCATTGTGGGAGATTTTCGAGAGCTTAAGAATCAAAAATCTGCAAACTGCAGTTTTTGAGCTCTCGGGGACCGGTTCCTGGTGGGAGAGACCGGTCCCCGAACGCGTGAGAAGTGAGAAAGGCCGAAAATCGGCTAAGTCTCAGAAAACCAGCTCTCGAGAACCGGTCCCTGCGGGGAGAGACCGGTCCCCGAGAGACCGGTCCCTCTGGGATAGACCGGTTGCATCGCGCGGGAGCCCTGGCTGCCCGCGGGGAGAGCTCTCTGGGACCGGTCCCAAGTCGGGGAGGCCGGTCCCCGAACCCAAAATCTGTCCAGTTTGGGCAGTTCAGTAAAGTGAAAGTTGAGGGGCCTATTTGCATTTATGCAACCCAATAGTTATGTAGAGGGCAATGAGGGCTTTTTCTCTCATTTCACTCCCTCTCACACCCTCTCACCTATCTTTCTCTCTCTAGAAGGCAAGAAAGAGAAGAAGAAGACAAGGAAAAGAAAGGAAAAGAAGAAGAAGAAAGTGGAGAAGAAGAAGAAGGAGTGAAGAAACTCCCTCTCCCTTATCTCTAGCTTTGTGAAGTAAAGCTTTTAGAGGTCAGCTTGAACCCTAATCATGGTAGAACCCAAACTAGGATTTAGATTAAGCTAAGAATGATTTTTATAGAACCTTTAGAGTGTTTGGAGTTACTTTTGCTTCCTTGTGAGATCAAAACCATGGATTGGTGTGGAAGGTGGAGCTTGAAGGAGAGCTTCAACCCCTCTCATGGTAGAATCCAAACTAGGGTTTGGATTGAACTAAAGATGCTTTTTGTGGAGTCTCTAGAGTAGAATGAAGCTTTTTTTGCTTCCCAATAAGATCAAACCCTAGGTTTGATATATGTTATGAGCTAGGGCACCCAAATTGGGGCTTTTGCTTACGAGGGTTCCAAAGTGAAATTGACCTTCTAGAAACCTAATTGGGGGTATTTCCGACGCGTTGGTGCGGTCGGTTGGAGCAAACGAAAAGCCTACGCAAAGTTATGGCCAAATAAGCCTAATTTGGCTTCGTTAACTCGCAGGTAGCGAACCGGGTGTCTAAAAATCCCTAGAAAATCGTCGGAGCACCTTTGAGAACCTACGAGATGGGTGATGCTATCCAAACTCGTTGAACTTCCTTCTATGCCTAATGTATCATTCAATTGAGCATATGTTATATACATTGTTGCATGCATCGTAGGGTATATGTAATGAGAATAATGTAATGTTGCATGTTGTGAGTACAATTTGCCTAATGAGATAGTTGAGAACCCCTATGAATGTTTAACCCTATATATATGCATGAGATAAAATGTGAGCACCCAAATGAGGCAAAAGAACAAAGTGACACTGTAATATACCAGATTTTGGCATAAAAATAAAAGTAAATAAAAATAGTGTGAGATACTATTTTTATTTGGTTTTTGAGAAACAAAGTATAAGTCTATAATGACTTGTGCTGAAATCGGAATGAAAACAGAAGATTTATAATTTTCTGTTGAAAACGAGACAGATAAATTAGCAAAAAATACAGAGTCTCAGAAAATTATGAAAATTGGAGGATAAGTCAGAAATATTTTTATGAGGCTAGATTTAAAGTTTCATATTTTTCTGACACCCGAAAGTTGAGAAATAAAATCCGAAATCTATCTGATAAAGATTACAGTTCGGTACAGTTTTCGGTGACCAAACGGGGTCGAAACTGAAAACTTAAAGTATATTCTTGTTCGGTACGTTAAACCGAATATGACTGTCAAATTTGAGCTCAAACGGATACTCTGAGAGCTCCGGCGAAAGATATCAGATTTTAAGTTGCCTGGATCCAACGTGAGAATAGATTTTTTTGGAAGTTCATAGGAAACTGGTAGAGCAAGTTTCCTCTCTATGTACCTATAGTTTCAGCGACTTGGCTTTCTTTCACCTCCAGTTATTTCACCACTCACAAGCAAAGAGAAAAAGTCCCTCTCTTACACCAACAAGTAGAGTATTGTAGAGAAGAAAAGATAAGAAAAATTAAGCAAAGGCTGTGGAAGAAGATTTTCCATCATGTACAGCTAGCTTGAAGTTGAAGCTCTCTCTAATGGTGGAAAGCAAGCTTTCCAATTGTGGATTTAGCTTATCTGAATGGTGTCTAAGCGTTGACGATCTCATAATTTAAGCTAGGATTTGCGTTAATCCTTATCTTAGTGTTCCAATAGCCTTCTAATGGTTTGGCATTAGCATGTTAAATCATTTTAATTTGGTAATGTGAGCATGTGTAAAGGCTAGTTTATATAATATAGACTTAAGAGCGCTTTAATTATATGACCTAAGACATGATTTAAGCGAATCCTTAGATGCTAAATAGATGACTATTGCCATGGACATAGCGGATGCATATGATATTTCTTGCATAGTGTATCTAAGGCTCAAAAATGGGAGTTTTGTTAAAAATCAGTAAAGTGATCTCATTTGACCTCCGGTAAACTACCCATTGCCTATGGTAAAACGAACGAGCGTTGGCGAGTCCGGTTCGGCGACTTCGTCGACCGGTGCAAAGTTATTAAAGAAACGGATGTTAGCTCGTTTCCGTGAAGAAGCCGAGGCCGACTCCTAAGAATCATGAGGATGCGATCTGCGGCAGCACCGTGTTAGTCTGGCGAAGAGCTTCCTGCACTTAACGGCGATAGCGTGCCTCTGGAGTGCAACTCTCCTTGAGATCAATCGTGGCCAAACCGGGTTTACGCGCGTGCCCGCGGAGCCATTGCAAGGGGTGTCGACAAAGCAATGCGGAAAGCGCTTGTGAGTTGGTGGGTTGTGCTCACACTGAAAGTCGGTATTAGTCACTTGTCCGTGCCGATAAAGTTTGTAGTATGTTTTCTATTGTATGGCATATAAAGTATGCTACTCTTCAGAATGCTTGATCAAAGTATGCATTAGAATGCATGATAAAGATAGAACCAAACTGATCATGCTATTGAGGTTGATGTTAATTTACTGATGTGCATATTATAGATATGCTAAAACACGATTTCAAGGAAAGTATGACAATTATATTTACTGTCTCTTTATACTAACCTGAGAATGCACCGTAGTAAATGTTAACGAATCAGAAAATGCTGAGTAGTAATGCTGCACTACAATGGGGATGACAAATAAATGCATGCGGTGAAATTTAGATTCGAGGCAGTCGACAATGCCGTAAAGTGGACACCAGAGTTTTAGTTGGCGACAACAAAGCAATTTATAAATGTATGTAAAGAATACCTATGATAATGGCTAAAATAAGAATTAATATATGTTTAATGACACTAACTTTCGAAATTGCCAGATCTCGAGTTGTACTTTCTTTGTTGTGTGTGAAGGGAATGTGGGGGATACATTCTACATTTTGAGAGAGTGAGCGGGTGTGGCAGAGCGCGTTTGGTTTGGAACAAGTTAGAGAGCATTGGAGTGTTAAAAGTAGAGAAAATGCATTGATTGCGGAAAATCAAGCATTCTTCTCTTGTTGTTACCGTACGTACACAAGCAATCACTCCTTGTACCAGTACGCATTTGGGCAGATTCGTGTGCTAGCAGGGCTAATATTGTCATTTTTCACCTCTTTGAGCCAATACTATTTGAAACCCAGCACAACTCTGGGAGCTTGCTGGACGCCCGAGTGTTGGCTAGGCTCAGAGAAGCGGTTTCTTCCTCTTTCTCTCTTTCTCTTAGGTTATTCATCTCTTCTACACTCTAATGAGAATTCGGTCGTTCGCGCCGTGTTCCGCCGCCGCGCTCGGCTCGACCTGATGGAGACTCAGAGGAAAGGTGTTTGGATCTGGGGTGGAGAGGGAATTTTTGCTGAGTTTCTGTGAGTTACCACCTGAGTAAGCTGCAGTGTAAAGCTTTGAGGCAGAGGGTATTAATATCGATTTTTTCTCTTAGTTACGTTTCGTTATTGGTTTTGGACGCCTGTTTCGTACTTCGTTGCTTCCAAGCTGACTTAGAAGTTGTTTTCACCAAAAGATAGGGTTCTTTTGGCTAACTTAATTATCCATCTAAATACTCAGAGATATTGGTGCTTTAAAGCTATATGAAGGATAAGTTAGTGAGTATAACTATTTCGGAACTATTACGCAGGTTTTATTGACGCATTTCGTTTGTTCCTTCGCAGCAGGTAGGTTCTTCGAACCATTTGCAGCTAATTGGTATGACCTGCGCGTTCTCAAAGGTTCTAGAATGTTCTAACCTGAGAGTTAGTAGGGAATTTCAGTTAGAAAAACTGAATTCGATGATTCCGACTAATATTGTTAGAATTGGACGACTTTGTTTGCCTGTTTTGGAAAAGTCGCGCGGGTCGCAGGACCTTCGGTATTAACCTCCGGCTGATACGTGAGGGATTTTGGAAAGCTTAACATGAGTATTATTGAGCAAACAGCGATTTCCGCTATTTGATTACTAAGTGCAATTGCGCGAAATTGACATATTCGCATCGTAATTTTGAGTACGATATTATTGCTTCGTGTTCAGGCAGGATTAGCCACCTAGTGGAAGCTGATCCTTGGGGACTCCTTTGGCACTGATTTGAACTTATATTTAGGTGGGTATTCCTAACCAGAGCAAGGTGAAGCGTCCCCTATTTTCTATATGTATCGTATAGGAAAATACTCGCATAAGTGCATTAGTGCTTATCGTGATTGAGTAGAGAATTTGACATACTAATCATCGTGATGTTTGGTGCTTAAGTTAGAATGAAATCTCTATAAAGTAGAGAATACGTATACATGAAAGATATTTATATTCATATTCAATTCAAGTGGAATGACTTATGAACAAGTGTAGATAGCACTTATAAGTAGAGAACATAGACATTCTCTTGAACTCTAAAGTAGCAGAACTATGGCACACCTGCTTTATGATAGGTTAATAGTGCCTAATAGTGGAAAGATTATAATTGCCACTGATTTAGCATTCCCTCTACATGTTTTACAAGTCTAGTGAGATACTTAAGTTCTTAGTTACTATTTGCTGTATTGGAATTTCCCGATCAGAGGATCGAGGGTGAAGAACTTCTGCAATTGGAAAATTAGAACATTGAGACATTGTGGACAAGGGATTATGCTTGGCTTGCCATCGTGCCATGTCGGCAACACGCTTTTGGAGGGTCGCTCTCCTACAAGCCGCACTCCGGAGTTGCGCCTACGCGACAAGTTGTGAGGGTCGCTCGCCCGATGCGGGATGGTGCGAAGTGGATTGCCGTGGTGAGTGTATACTACCCGGGCGCATTAGGCGCAGGCGCAAGCTGGACTACCTGTGCACGTAGACCCCTTGTGGATTGAAAGAAAGTGCTAAAAGACATTTGGCAGTAATGAATAAATCACCAGTACAGTGTACAGTGATGTTACTGTACACAGTTATGTTATGTTCATGCTTATATGAGGTTGCTATAGCTTCTATTATTCCGTTGAATTCATTACTGTTGAGATTATATTACAGGTTGCTTACATGTCATTACCTTGTTAGCAACTTGCATAAATTAATATTCTATCATGCAGTTACTGCCTTTTCTTTCTTTTGGTATATCATGAGCCTAGTGGGTTAATCGCTGGTGTTGGCCGGCTACACACTGGCGAACTATTGTTGTCTTATAGTTCTCACGCCCTTTTGGTGGTTTTGTGTTTACAGAGCCATCTATAGGAGAGCGCTAGGGATCGTGGCAAGGGCTCGCGTGTCTAGCTAGATGTTGCTATGGCATGCTAAGCCAATCACCTTGCACTCGGTGCGCCGAGGGGTTGATGTCGCCTATGATATAGAGAGACCACCATTGTACCTATTTTTGTTACCCCGTGATGTATATTTACTGCTGTGATCCAGATGTTTCTTTGTGATACGTTACGCTTTAGTCGGCAGATTATTGGTATTGTACACTCTTTGTTCTTTCTGATTGATAATATACTCGACTTGTACATTGTCTCTGATATCGAGGTGGAACTTTCCTTGTTTGCTCCCTATCGACTTGCTCTTCTTTCCGTGTATCCTTATATACTGCAGGTATGGCGGCGTCTGTGCACGTACCGGATATGCTTCCGCTATGTACCGGGCGTGACAACAATGTGAGAATTGATAATTAATATAATTGTGCATGATGTGAGTCTACACGTGGCTTATTAGAATGATATAATCGATCTAAATAATTTATATCGTGTATGCATCGAGATGTTAATGTTGAAACTAATGATCAATGGCTTAGACAAGGCAAAGCAATGTGATGCATAAGAATAATGATAATGGCTAAAGGCGATGTAAATAATGGTGGCATAAAAGACACAAGCCAAAGTAGTAAAGAAACAATAATAATGGCAGAGCTTAGCAACCAAACGTGACATGAAAGCACACTAGAGTTACTGTTGTGGCAACAAAAAGAACAAGTGTGTCTATTCAAGTATTCAATTACTTAGATAATTGACACAGTGGGGTGTAAAGAACAATGATTGCTGGATGTTAGCAACTAAATGGATGTAAAAAAACACTAAAGTTAGTGTAAAAGCCAGGGAACTTAACATAATCCTTAGGTTAAGATTGATTCATACTTGCTATGAGTTCCTGCGCGGAAGGGCGGTCGCTCCCCCTTCGAGCGATGCGCTCCGATCAGTTTGCATCACAGGTCTGGAGTAACCCAAGCGCGTCCTTAGCTGGGGGTGAGTATCCTGCCGAGATGAACTTAATGTGAAGCAAGTTAATGTGCGGAAAACCCCCGGGTTTAGCGTGAGCATTAAAGAACAAGAGCAAGAAGGAATCATGAATCTGGAGAAGTGGATCTTGTATTCATTATGAATTGATCCAAGACCGAGTTCGATGGCATAGTTGGCTAAGTAAGGTAACCCTGTGCAAAGAATGACAATTGAGAAAGAATGGTACAATTGGAGAAACGTCTTGTCTTAAATGTTATAAAGAATGGCAAAATGGTTATATAATATGTGTCCTATGAGTCAAGAGATCCACTTAGCAAAGAATCAAAGAATAAAGAAATAGAGAGTAAAGAATAAAGATTAAAGAAATAAAGACTTAGGCTAATATGATAGAAGAATTGCAATATAAATCTAAAAGAAGGAATGGTAACAAAATGACCAAGAGTTGCATAATTTGCTGCATATATGCTGGAGCAATATGAACAATGTTTATGATATGTATTAATATGTAAGGGTAAATCTGTATGAACTAACAAGTATCAGTGCCAACCATTTATGGTAAGGGCTGAAGCTCTTCACACTGCGGTGGCTGATAACCCACTTGAGCACGACTATGGACAATAGTCTCACCCCCGTGTTGTTGTTTTTGGGGGTACAGGTTCACACGCGAGCGGCCCGGCGGCGCGAGGAAAAGGGCGTAGCTCCGTAGTTAGCGCCCTACCACAGAGACCAGATAGCAGCACCCTGAGTCGGCTTCTTAGGGGTAAAGAAAAGAAAAGAAAAGAATCGATGTTGTAATATTATGTTTAGAAATCGATTGTATATTTGGAAGTTGAGGATCAATGTAATGAAAAATGCGATGTAAAATGATGAGATGAATGATTGTAATAACATAGGATGTGTTATGTTGTTTGATACCTTCCTTATGCAATCGTTGTTGAAAATTGTTCCTGTTTGGAACCTCTTGTACTTGTATTGATTGCGACGCCTTGAACGTGCAGGGGAAACCCTGTCCGTTCGGCGGTCTGTTGGCGTGCCCGAATCCGACCAAAGAGGCGGGCTCGGGGCGTGACAGACACAATGAGCATAGATCGAGTGGCATTCGAAAGTACATAGTCGACACTAGAGTTAGTGCGTGGCATCAAAGAATCAATGTGATGAAAAGAACAATGATAATGGTTAAAGTTAATGCAAAGTTTGGCATAAAAAACGAGTAAAGTTAAAGAACAATGATTGCTAGAGTTAGCAAAATAAAGTGATGTAAAGAACACTAGAGTTAGCGTAAAGACAATAATTGAACTATATATTCTTAGAGTTAAAGATTGATCATACTTGCTATGAGTTCCGTGCTCGAGGGCGGTCGCTCCCCCTCGGGCGATGCGCTCCGGAGTTTTGCATCACGGGTTGGAGTAAACCCAAGGACGGTCTTAGCGGGAGGCAGCTGAGGGTCCGCGATGATGGACTTAATGTGAGCAAGTTAATGTAGCGAAACCCCCGGGTTAGCCGTGAGATTAAAGAACAAGAACAAAAAGCAAAGCTTAAAGAATAAAGAATAAAGAATAAAGAACAAAGAACTTGCATACTTGCATGATTTACATTGAGCATATTCCGTGCTATTTGTTCAGGCATATTAGTATCATGATTATAGTTTGGTTACTATTCTACTTATCATTTCTATTATGCCTGAGTTAGTCCTAGTGGGAAAGTCGGTGAGATTGAGGCCGAACCCACTGGGAACTTTGTTGTAGTTCTTACCCCACTATTCCACAGAGCCGGGACCGAGCGAGCCGGCGAGCGACCGCGATAAAGGTATCGCACCTTAGTCAGAGGCCACCTGAGTTGGGTTATTTACATTTTGTAGTAGCATTCCTTTTTATCATCTTTTGTATTTGATGATTTAAGATGTTAATGTATAAAGCAAAGAAAGAAAAGAGTGTAATGTTTATTTCGAGCAAATGTGATGTAAAAAGAAATGATGAAAAGTATGTAAAGACTTTATGAATGTACAAGTTGGTTAAATGCAATGTATGTGATCAGAAGAGAATCATAGTACTTGTGTAGATGTTCAGTTTCCTTTCTTTCACTCATAGCTGTTGCTTACCCTCGTGTAAGCCGTTTGTGTATGTTTTCGCTAGTGCACTTCTTGTTTGAAATTGTACAGGTGATGAGCCTTGGGCGGACAGGGGAAACTCTGTCCGTTCGGCGTTTGTTTGACGTGCTTGGGCCGGCCCAAATTGGTATCGGTCCCAGGGCGTGACATTGGGTTACAAAATAGAAACATGCATCATGAGCATAGTAACATACTTGTTTACTTATATCATATTGTAGAGGCATAGTAATTTCATTAATTATTTATCATTGTTCTTTTTCTTGCTACTTATGCCTTATTAGACGTAGTGGGAAAGTCGGCGGGATCGGCGGCCAAACCCACTAGGAACTTCTTTTACTTCCCACCTTTTTGTTTTGCAGAGTCTAGCGCAAGCAGTGCCGTCAAGAATCGCGGCAAGGGCATAGTGCCCTAAATAGTGGACTTCATTATAGTAGTATTACCCTATGATGTGTAGAGAGAGAGATGTTTTGTATTTTGGAGAGAACTTGTAGAGGTTCCATTTTAGGAATGATCATGCACTTTTCATGTATTAAACCATGTATTATGAATGGAGATGGCTGTATTTGGTTTAATGTAAATGAAACTCCAATATTTTAGTTGTAATAGTTAAGTTATTATTCTCTCTCGCTCTTATATATTGCCCTCGTGCAAATCATATATGTTGTTGTTTTCTTGGGCGAACCTCATGTACATAATGTTGTTGAGCCTTGGGCGGACAGGAAAGACTCTGTCCGTTCGGCGGTCAGTGCGAGTGCCTGAACTAACCAAATTAGCGGTCTTGGAGTGTGACAAATTAGAATGGTATTAGAGCGTATAGATGTTTAGAAAAGACCTAGGAAACCTTAAGACGGTAACCATAAGGACATAGGTACGTGAGTGACGTTGATCAATGAGTTGTGGTGGAAGTTAAATCAATTTGGTTTAGTCGTTAGTATGTCTCTAATAGTGGTTGGAGACTAAATTAGGGTGTTATTTATTCTCAACTCAAGGAGGCTATGTTAGCGGCCGACGACATGATACCTAGGGATGAGAATAAATACACCTGTATACTTTCACTTAATTTGGTTTTGTTGGGTTTAGCCTTTCAGTTGTGTAGAATTTGTGGGTTAAAGTGATTAACCTAATTGTTGCGTTTTAGGAGATAATGGTGCCAAGGAAATGCCTTGTGACGAGATCTACTCCGGCACCACATCCTAAGGTGCCTGAGTTATCAAGGTCCAATAAAGTTCAGGATTTGCGTGCTCAAGTGACCGCACTAATTGGTGTGGTACAGAGGCATGAGGCTTCTCGAAGCAATGTGTGGCCAAATGAACCTTGTCCCACTCCAAAGTATATATATCCTCGAATAGAGTCTCCATCGAGGCGATCCAAGTCTCCACAACCCAAGGATCCACAACCTTCCCGTCGAAAGTAAGAGGGTTGAAACTTTTGAAGGTCATGAGAGCTATCAGCACTTACTCTCTCTCGGCCTCCACTTCGGTTGAATCGGGGGCCGAGGATCTAGAAGCCGCCAGAGGAATCCCACCGAAGTAGGGTGAATCATCACCGGCACCGCTGCCATATTCACTCCCTCAGTAGCATTAGGAATGCGCGTCAAAGGTGCAGGGGTTCCCGGCTTCTAGGTGCCGTCACCGCGGCCGCCGCCGCCTGTTGCGCCACTAATTCCTGAAGCTTCCCAATCTATCTGTAGCGTAATGTAGGTTCATCACTAGTAAATATATGAAACCTCAGTTTGCTTAAGCCACGTGGCAAACAAGGCGGAGGCGGGCGTGGGTGCGGGCGTGAGCGAGATCGGGCGTCAGGCGCGGGCATGAAGCGAGCGGGCGAGGGGGCGAGCTGGCGCGAACTCAGACTTGGGCGCAGGCGGGGCCCGGGGCGTGAGAGGGCGCGGGGCACGGGCACGGGCGCGGGCGCTAGCCAGCGTAAGTAGGCGCGAGCCGGCTCGGGCGCAAGCGCTCGCGCGTAGGATAGGCCTAGGGCCCACTCGAGGGAGTGAAGAAAGGAATTTTTCTTTTTTTTCCCCTTCTTTTTTTCTTCAATTTTTTAGCACTCGCGCTGGGCCCAGTGTAGGGGGCCCAGCCGGGGGAGAGGGGAGGAGCGTTTTATTTATTTTTTCCCTCTCTCTCTCCATTTCTTTTTTTTTCTCTCTCTTTAATTTTTTTTATTTTTTCCCCTCTCTCTTCAATTTTTTTATCCATCTCTCTTCAAATATTTTTTTTTTATTTTTTTCCTCTCTCTTCAATTTTTTTATCTCTCTCTTCAATTTTTTTCCTCTCTCTTCAATTTTTTATTTTTTCTCTCTCCCTTCAATTTTTTTCTCCCTCTCTCTTCAATTTTTTTTCCTCTCTCTTCAATTTTTTTTCCCTATCTTTTCAATTTTTTTCCTCTCTCTTCAATTTTTTCCCTCTTCAGATGTGGAGAAGAAGATTTATCTATTTTTTAAAGTCCAATCTAATTTTTTATTTATTATTATAAAACTTTAAAATATATAAATAATTTTTAAATAGTTTAGTCTGTTTGCATTAAATATAAATTTTAATTTTATACCGTTGAGTATTTAGATATAGATTGTACATTAAAAAATTTAAAAAAAATTTGATGGTGTTTAAGTTAATTTTATATTTTATAAAATTACTCAAATTTGATATATAGAAAAGTTGAATAATAAAAACAAAATTTTGAAAAATTGAATTTACACTTTTCGCCCATAAAACTATAAACGAGTGACACTTTATTCCTCAAACTTAATGTGTTATGCTTTAAACTAGGGGTCATGTGATAATTTCATTATCAAACTTTAATTAGTTGTAATTTTTGACTCGAAATATGATATATTTTATTTTGGGATAATTGCCTATATACCCCTCAAGACTTCAAAAATATTTCATTTACCCCTACTTTTTTTTTTCTTCCCAATATATCCCTAATATGTTCCTCTGTTATTCTAAAATATCCCTGCCGTTATCACCCGTTAAGTTAACTTAGGTTAAACATGAGTTAAATATCTACCACAGTTAAAAAAAATTAAAATACCACTTTTGTCCTTAACTTAAGGGCAAATAAGAAATGTTGGTCATGGTCAAAGGGCATATTTGAAAAGACCAAAAAGTAAAATACTTTTTGTGCTCCTAACTTAAGGGCAAATAAGAAAAATCAGTGATGGTGGAAGGGTATATTTGAAAGGGCAAAATAAGAATTGCATAGAGAAAACAGAGTTCATTAACAGATTTTAACTTTATGGTGCATTTGGTTCGCGCTATCTTTTAAAGATTCCTAGTAATCCAATGGGAATAAAAAAATATGACGATTTTTGGCTAAATGCACTAAGTAATCTAGTTGGTAATATTATATTCACTTGGGAATAAGATTCACCCCAAAGTACTAATCTTATTCCCTTGAGGGAGGGTGGGTATCCTCATATTAATGGATTGGGTAATCATAATATGTCTAATCTCTTTCTTTCTTCTTATCCGCCGGCTAATTGATATTATTTTTCTTTACACTCTAACGTTATTTCTCTCTCTAAACTTATTTTTCTCTCTAAAATTCAACTTTTTTTCTCTCTCTAAACTAAGCTTTCTCTCTCTCTTTCTAAAATTTCAACTCTCTCACTCCCTCTAGTTTCGACTATATTTTTCTTTCTATTTTTTTAATTATGCTCTCTCTCTCNATAGATCGAGTGGCATTCGAAATGGTAAAGTGGACACTAGAGTTAGTGTGGGACAACAAAGAATAAATGTGATGTAAAGAATAATGATAATGGCTAAAGATAATGTAAAATAATGTGTAATACACTGAACTTTCGCAAATTGCAGAGTTCGAGTGTGTGGAATGAAGTGTGGAACTATTCTACATGTTCTAAATGACTTGGACAAGTTTTTGAACAAGTTAGAGAGTGATTGGAGGGTTAAAAGTGAGAAAATGCATTGATTTGCGAAAATCAGCATTTTTCTGCTTGTTGTACCGGTACAGCCATCACCTTGTACCAGTACAGCATTGGCAGATTCGTGGCAGCAGGGCTAATTTGGTCATTTCACCTCTTGAGCCAATCTATTTGAACCCAGCACAACTCTGGGAGCTTGCTGGAGTGTGCTAGAGCTCAGAGAAGGGTTTCTTCACCTTCTTCTCTCTTTCTCTCTAGGGTTTTTTCTCTCTCTACATAGAATTCGTCGTTTCGCGCCGTTTCCGCGCCGCGCTCGTTGCTCGCTGATTGGAAGACTCGAGGAAAGTGTTTGGATCGTGGGGAGAGGGAATTTTGCTGAGTTTCTGTGAGGTTACCACCTGAGAAGCTGGTTGAAAGCTTTAGAGAGGTAATTTTAACTCGATTTTTCTCTAGTTTACGGTTTCGTATTGGTTTTGGACGCCTTTTCGTTTCGTTGCTTCCAACTGAGCTAGAAGTTGTTTTCAGCAGTAAAGAAGGGTTCTTTTGGCTACTAATTATCCATCTAAACTCAGAGATATGCTGCTTTAAAGCTTATGAAGGATAAGTAGTGAGTTATAACTCAATTTCGGAACTATACGCGGTTTATTGACGCAGTTTCGTATGATTCCTTCGCAGCAGGTTTTCGAACCATTTTGAGCTAATTGGATGACCTTGGGGACTGTCTCGAAGTGTTCTAGAAGTGTTCTAACCTGAGGTAAGTAGGAATTTCAGTTAGAAAACTGAATTCGCATGATTCCGACTATATTGTTAGCAATTGACGACTTTGTTGCCGTTTTGGAAATAGTTCGCTGCGGGCTCGCAACGGACCTTCGGATTACCTCCGGCTGATACGTGAGGGATTTTGGAAGCTTAACTTGAGGTATTTATTGAGCCAAACAGGGATTTCAGCTATTATGATGTACTAAGTGCAATTGCGCCGAAATTGGACATTTCGATCGTAATTTTGATACGATATTTATGCTTCGTGTTCAGCAGGATTGCGACCTAGTGGAGCTGATCCTTGGGACTCCTTTGGACTGATTTGAACTTAGTATTAGGTGGGTTTGACCTAACCAGAGCAAGTGAAGCTCCCCTATGTTCTATATGTATCTATAGAATACTCGCATAAGTGCATTTAGTGCTTATGTGATTGATAGAGAATTTGAAATATATCATCGTGATGTTTGGTGCTTAAGTAGAATGAAATCTCTATAAAGTAGAGAACATATATACATGAAAGTATTTATATTCATNAATATTAAATAACATGGCTAATTAATATTACCGTGCGAACCAAAACACAGGAATTCTACATTCTTAGTAATAGGATGAATAAGAATAAGATTCTCGGATATCTTTTATTCCTAGTAATCTTTAATAATGCGAACCAAACGCACCCTTAAAGGTATATTTGAAATAAGTTGAAACGTAAAAAGAGTATTTTCAATATTAACCTTCTAAGAGGGGTAAATCAGAAAGTCAGAAATTTTTCAGGGGTATATAAGCAATTGCCCCTTTTATTTTAGTACTCAATATTTATTGTTGCTATAAATATAATTTGTTATTCGTATGATTTTTGCCCTTATTTTTTTTAATCCTTCATATAATTTATTTTTATATTTTTATTGCAGTAATAGTTGTTTATTCTTCAATTATTTTTTTTATATAATTCCTTGCCTCTTTTTTCTACTATTATTTATTTATTTATTTATTTATTTATTTATTTATTTATTTCTACGGAATCGTCTCGCCGCAACACGCGGGTCCTTCACTAATATTTGAAAGAAAAGCAAAATAAGGACCCGAACTTGACGAAGATTCAAGCAAATATGGAAATTGATAAGGCAACGGAGTTCAGTGTAGACGCCTCAAGAGTGCTCAAATTCAGAGATCATTTATGTGTGCATGTGGATTCACAGATTCGAAAAGAAATTCTAAAGGAAGCACATATTTCTTTTGCACAATTCATCTTGATAGAACCAAAATATATAAGGACTTGAAGGTGAACTATTGGTAGAACAAAATGAAAAGGGATATTGAAAGATATGTATTACAGTGCTCGATTTGCCAGTAAGTGAAAACTAAGCATAGAATGCCGGCTGGCAAGCTTTTGAATCTTCTAATACCTGTGTGAAAATGGGATATGATTACCATAGACATTGTGATTGGATTGCCACGGTCGAAGGGCGGACATATTGCTATATGGGTAATATTAGATAGATTGACTAAATCTGCTCACTTTATACCGATTCATACTACATCGTCTAGGGATAAACTTGCTTAGGTGTATATTGATGAGATTTTGAGATTCCATGGTGTTTCAACCTCTATCATTTCAAATAGAGACCCAAGATTCATTTCATATTTTTGGAGGAGTCTACACACGGTCTTGAGGACTCAGATATATTTTACCACGACATTTCACCCACAGATTAACAAATAGTTAGAGAGTACGATTTAGATTCTTGAAAATATGTTAGGAGCATACATCCTTGACTATGGGGGTAGGTGGCATTGACACTTACCGATGGCAAAATTTGCTTATAATAACAATTATCATGTAAGTATCAAGATGGCTCCATTTGAAGCCTTGTATGGTAGAAAGTGTGGATTCCCCTTATATTAGAGTGATGTGGGTGAAAGGAAGACTTTGGGTCTAGATATCATTATGGAAACAAAAGAAAAAGTCATAATTGCAAAGAGACATCTTGTGATTGTCCAGAGTCGACAGAAGAGCTATATTGATGTTCAACGATGAGATCTCGAGTTTTAGGTGGGAGATTACGTACTTCTGAAGATTTAGCTGTCTAAAGGGATAAAGAGGTTTGGGATATGTGGGAAGCTCAGCCCACAATATGTATATTGGACCTTTCGAGGTACTCAAGTGAGATGGAACAGTAGCATATTAGCTTGCTCTACCGTCGAGATTGGTCGAAGTCCATGATGTATTCCATGTTTTTTCGTTGAGATGATACATTTTTGACCTCTCGCATGTGATCAACTTTGCTCCACTTGAGCAAAGTGAGGATTTGACCTACGAGGAACACCTGGTTCGAATTTTGGCACAAGAAGTTAGAGCAACCATGAAGAACCGGATTATTCCTTATGTGAAAGTCTTATAGAGCAACCATGAAGAGCGAGAGGCAACGTGGGAGCTCGAGGATCAGATGAAGGAGACCTATTCCTACCTATTCGGGAGCTCAGATTTGTATTTTAAAGTTTTGAGAATTAAACTTTTTGTAGGGGAAAAGGATGTAATACGCTGGACTTTAGCAAATTGACAAAGTTGCAGTTTGAGTTGCTTGACAGCATATTTTTGGAATGCTAGATCAAGTTAGGACCGTTTTGGCGTGAAGCTGACACGAAAACATAAGTTGGAATCAAGTTTTGGCCCAATCTAAGGTTTTTGCCACTTGTCGAACTCCCGAAAAATGTTTAGGGCGCTCGGAAGTACTGTTTCGGCTAATTTGATTTCGGACCCTTACCTTGTAAGCGCCTAGCTTGGCGGAAGATGATCCAAATCTGGTTTCGACCCTGGATCTGGACGATGGGGTATTATTTGTAGCAATCGGGAAACTGGTAGGTGCATGATTAAGTAATAAATAAGTTGATGCATGACGCAGCGTGTTGACTCCTCAAGGTAACTTATTAAGTTAGAGTTTCCGGATGCAAGAACCGATCGAGTGCCCGGAAAGATAGTGATTTGGATGCATTCGGATGACCGACCAGGTGCTAGAGATCGAGGACGTGCAAAATGGCTCGAACAGGAGGTTTCGATTTCGAACACCCAAATTAAATTAAGGGATCAGGCGCCCGATCGAAATGTTGGGTTTTTTGGCCGAAAATGGAAATTTTATAATTTTAGGACTCGTGACGTGCAGTTATTACATTACATATTTTGGCTACGGAGTTCCTTTTTCTGTTTGCATGAAGAGGCAGAGAGAGAACATAAGGGAGATAGAGCGAGAGAGAGAGAGAGAGAGAGAGAGGAAGAAAGAGAGAGAAGGATTAACTTCGAGTTCCAATGCTATCTCCTATATTATGTTCCTCTTCTATGTCAGAGACGATTTTATGAATTTCCGGATTTTTGTATACTATATATTATACTGCGACTCCTGCTGATTAATTATTAACTGTGAGTCAAATAACTTTTCACTCACTAAATTTGGCCATATTGACTGAATCCTACCGGTTAATTAGTATGTCAAAATTACTATTATCATTATGCCATATGACATAGTAAAATATTTAATTAAGAGCAATATGATAATTTTGTGTTGAATTGATATTTAAAGAAGTTTTTATTTTTTCTAACAAAGAAGCCCTTTTTCGTGAGCCCAAAGGTTGACCAGATATTTTACTCCAACTGGGCGAAAGAATAGTATTCAAGTTCAACTTCCCACCTATGAGACAAGAATATTTCATTGCAGGTAAGTCAGAAGCATTATTGGAGCAGCAAGTCTATACTTAATTTTCCTTTTTTTTTTTTTTCCTTTTTTTCTTTTGTAATAATGTAAGAAGACCTCCATAGCTATAGGCCATTTTGAAATATTCTTAAACATTTCTTTTGATCGATACCTCCTCCTAGTTTTAATACTAGACTAGAAGTTTCTGATCTTTGTCCAAATTCAGTAAAATTAGCAACTCATTTAGAAATCCACCATTAACAACAAAAAAACATTCACTGCTTCATCAGCTGAAAAACTGTTCAGACTAGTTAAACTTAAGAAGCTCATTATCACATTTAATAAGAATCAGAATTAAAAGTTGAGGAGGTATCAATCAAGCAGAAGAGAATTAATTGTCTATTTTACGATGCCCATTCATTCTTACGTTTTCTTTTGAGGAAAAGTCTGCACTCAGTTTTGGTGCCTGGATGACTCACAACCACTGAAAGCGGAGATCCAACAACACAAATACTCAGTTTCTTGCAAGTAAAAGATGTTACATCAAATCTTGAGATTATGATTTGTCGAGAAGATTTTCCAAGTACAAATTCAAAATGTATCTTCCAGTCGACTGTACGTCGAGCCTCTTCTCGCTTGGTTCGTACTTTCCCTTTCGTAGCTGGTACCGATGAGTAACAGCAGAAACTGTGTAAGCCCGGCCTTCAATGGTGACACTCTCTCCACAGTGTATGTTCTGCTTCAAATATAGAAAATGAAGTGAAAGAATTTCAGTAACTTGTTCACCTAAAAAAGAAGAAAAAACTCATTTAAGTTTTTTCACCCTTCAAGCGAGAACTACAAATTGCATTATCGTTTCAAAACGAAATGTGTGGCATGCTATGTTTCTCTCTCTCTCAAAAAAAAAAAAAAAAGAAATCCAGAATTAAGACGATAAGAAATTGTTTTATTTGCATATTGTACCATACGTAAAGCATCCAAAGCTTATTTCCTGAATACTGTTAAAGATAATAGTAACTTTCTTTAAATATCTGACAATATGCTGAATTAAGCTTCTTGTTTTAGAATAATTTGTTGGTTAGCGGTAATTTGTTGGTTAGTAGTACCGAACCCAGCACTAATTGATAGCAAGTTATGCTGACTCTTCACTAACAGCAATAGTCAGAAACAGAATAAGCTAGAAATAATCAGAGTTTCTTGATTTGGAAAGCCCAAAATGTGAATGTAAAAATGTATTGCTTTATCATTTATTTTACTAAAAATTTGAAACTTGAAGTATACTGTAACTATCCAAAATTAAAGTCAACAACTCTACATTACAAGATAGAACTTTCCCATATCCAGTATTTGACTACACTGGTTTAATTGACACGAATATACGAATCTCCACATCTATATTTGTAGTAGCCTAACCTCCACATAATTCAACAAACATCAGCTGTGCAGCCTTAGAGTGTAGATTGTTCTCTCTGAACCACTAAAACATACATGATGGACAACAAGTTGCAAATCTTTACATTTGATACAAGGGTAGAAAGTTGCAATTCTCCAGATCAAAATTTTCGGTTTGGAAAAATCCAGAACCGGACCAAACTGATTTATTTTCGGAACTGAACCAAACCAAACCTTGATTCAGTTTGGTTCATTTTGGTCTGGTTCCATAGCTTTTAGAAATCTTTTTTTTTTTACTTCTGTATATTCATGATTTAAGAATCGAAAATGAATGGTAAAGAAAATTATGTAAGAAAACTGAATCTGAACCATACAATTTAAAATGTGGTTGTGAAATGAGTTTAGAATTTTGAATATATGATTAGGATAAAAAGTGTGAGTAATATCATTATTCACTTTTTAATTTGGTTCGGTTAAGAAAAGTGACAAAACTGAAGCGAGACAAAAAATCGAACTTTGACTATTCTAACAACCAAACCAAAGCAAAAACCAAATAAGCTGAGCCAAATTGCCTTATTTATTTCGGTTTGGATCGGCGAACACCCCTGCTATTAAGAATGGGATGTTAACGCTAAGGCTCGGGAGTTAAATTCACCTCTCCCAATTAGCTAGGAAAAATAAATGCAGTTCAATATCTCCTTTGTTTTAAAAAAAAAGTTTTAATTTTCTGAAAGTTAAGAGATTTCTCTCCTCTATCCCCCCACCCCGACCCGCGAAGAAAAAAATACAAAAAGAAAAAAGGTTTAGTATTCTCAGAGTTACCAACATATCATGGTTACGTTTTTCTCCTTTTTTATTTGTGGGAAACTTGCTCTATCACTCAATATTTCTCACAACACAGATAATAAAACCATATAATTAATATCTCTCTCTTTTCACAAAAGGTGTTGAAGAATATCTATGGATTAATGAATATAAACTGTTTCTTTGGAATCATTCATTAATAGCTGGTAATTTGAGCGGTTGACTTGAGCTACAAATTAATAGAGACAGACTTCATAGAAAACATTCTAGAATCATAGTATCTCGTTGTTCTAAGTTTATCAATGATTATTCGTCTTATCTCATGCAAAGTCCTAGGCTCTTCGAAATTGAATTGTGAAACTCCCATTTCTCCAAGTCTTTGCAAATGCAGCAATACTAATCAAACTGCACATCTGTCTCACGGTTTTTCTTTCTTTTCTTTTCTTTTCCTTTTGCTGCTAACTGGATAGTTACCAATTGAGAAAAAATAAAAGATAACATCATAAACGTTTTGTCATGCATAGAAAATTCAGAAGGTAAGCTCAAAGCACAATAAATGCAAAAACTATGTTGCACAGATACGGATACGGGAATACGGATACGACACGATACGGATACGGTGATACGGCAATTCCTAAAACTTCTAGGATACGATACGCGGGATATACTTGAATAAAATATTATTTTAAATATATTTAAATATATGTTGATTATATGTAATGATATATTGAGAACAATCAGAATATCTAGACTATATTAAGGAATATATTCTAATATGCATTAACTTGTATAATTGTTTTACATATGTTCATAAAAAAAGATAATCAATCATATAAAATAATAATTCAAAAAGTATCAAACCAACTATCATCCAACTTGATCAAATGATAACAATAGATATGTAGTTGCACAAACTAGATAATTAGTCATTCAATATACATGTCTGTTTTGTTAGTTCTATTATTAAAATAGTAATAAAAAAATATGGTAGCAATTTAATAGAGAAGTAAAAAAAATCATATTTTCTATAGCCTTTGTTGCTTAATGCTAGGTTGACAAATTAGATGAAAGAGAGTAAATATTGTGTGAAGATAGAACGAGAGGGAGCGCCTTCTACCATTCAAGAGCAAAAAGATAGATGAAATGACAAATTGAACAGAGATTGGCGTTTTTCTCACTCTTTTCCTTCTTTCTAATAGGTTTGGACGTGAGTTTTTTAAAAAAATTTTAAGTTTCGATCATTTTAGATCAAAAAAGAATCTGGCCGTGTCCCCCCCGTATCCCCCCGTATCCCTCACGTATCCGAGCCGTATCCGATATTTTTTTACTTTTTAAAAATGCCGGATACTTCATTCCCGTATCGGACACGTATCGGGCGCGTATCGGGCGCGTATCGGTATCCGATACGTATCCGATATGGGTACGGCATGAAATTTGAAGTATCCGTGCTTCATAGTGCAAAAAGATAAAACTCAAATAAATTGCATGTTCAACTAGAGATATTTGCTTCAAAATCTCCATTTTCAGAAGAAAATGGACAGAAAATGATTAGCAATTGACAGAAACAAGCTTTCGCATTGGTCTCAGGATACAAGATGAGAAACTGCACTAGAAACCTTGTTTTCCTCTTGCATAGATGGATTAAGCTCAAATAATGTCCAAGCTAACTTCTCTCAATTGTCGTAATGCATCTTAGGTAATTGTAGCACACATATTTACAACCTGTAGTCTCTAAGATGCCACCAATATGTAACTTGAAGTTAAGGTTCAAGCACATCTCAAAGTAAATGAAAGAAAAAAAATGAAAATCTTATATGTTCTCTTTTGCATAGAGATAACTTTCATTTTAACTCTATGACTATAACGCCACAATAGTCCCACATCGGGTGAGAAACTGATTCTGATTAGAATATATGAAGCCTACACGCTAGTAATAATAACTAGACTTAACATTTTGGGCCGGTGGTTTGGCTCAACGAGTTATTATTGTTAGCGGGTCTGGTCGTTACATTTGGTATCAGAGCCAGTTCACCAGCTAGAAGTGTGGGATGAGTCTTGACTAAGCCAAGGTCAAGCTAAGTTAGGGTCAGAATGACAAAGACTAGTAAAATAAGTCTTACATCGCCTGGTGATCTTGGGCTATGTGTGTTTAGGGCTGACGAGGACGTCAGGGCCTAAACGGGGACAGTCACATCGAATGGGAGATTTAGACACTAGTAATAATAACTGGCTTAAGCATTTTGGGCCGGTTGTTTGGGCCCAACGAGTTATTGTTGTTAGCGGGTCGGGTCGTTACAATTGGTATCAGAGTCGAATACCAGCCGGAAGTGTAAGAGCTAAGTGCCATGCGGGGCAAAGTGCTACACCAACGGGTTTGGTAGGAGCCACCTCTTGAACCCGTAGGAGCCACCTCTAGAATCTCACATCACTTGGTACTTCTGGCCCTGGTCTGTCTGTCTGTGATCTGGTTTGAACTTGATGAGAACGTCAGGTCTAAACAGGGGGAGTTTGTAACGCCCCAATAGTCCCATATCGGGTGAGAAGCTGATTCTGATTAGAATATATGAAACCTACACGCTAGTAATAATCACTGGGCTTAAGCATTTTGGGCCGGTGGTTTGGTTTAACGAGTTATTGTTGCTAGCAGGTTGGGTCGTTACAGTGACACTCCTAGCATTTGGAATAGTTCTAAATAAAAGGTATAATATGTTGTGGTGTCCCTCCTCATGAGGGAGTTATGTGCAAAATTGCACATATTTTGTTGGACCCATTTTGTTATGTTATGTTGGAGCCATTTGGGCTCATGAGCTAAATAGTTGGGCCAAGATTTATTCCCCACTTACTCATATGACTTAAGAGGTTAGAGCTTGGGATGAGAGAGATAGAGAGAAAAAAAAAGTTCTCTATTTTTCTCTTGCAAAAAGGAAAGAGGAGAAAAAGGGGTAGAGAAGAAAAAGCTATTGGAGGTCACCATTGTTAAGCTTGTTAGAGAAGCTTTTGAAGCCGGGTTCGTGGGGAAGCCAAAGAAGCCCGATTACCTTACCGGAAGGTTTTCTTGGGAGGTGTTTCACAAGCAACATTGGTGGTGAGATCTCCCCAATATTTCGCTTTATTTGGAGCAATAGCTTTGATTCTTGTAATCCATGTCTCTAGTAGTAACTAGAGAGGAATTGTACTCATCCCATTTCATATAGTGGAGTTGTTTGGAGGTGGCCCTGTGGTTTTCCCTTTCTAGGGTTTCCACGTAAATTTGGTGTTTGATTTCTTGGTTGGTTTATATTTGCTTTACTATTGCTCTCTTTATGGTGTAGCATGATTGGAATTAATCTACTTTAGGTTATTTCCATTTGATCTTGCATAGTGGGAGAATTTATATCTCTTTCTTCTCCCAACAAGTGGTATCAGAGCCAAGTTATTTGGGTTTGTGCATAGATCAAGATGGAGTCGGGTACCTCTAGTAGAATGGTGTCACTCAATGGGAACAATAATTGGGCTATTTGGAAACCAAGAATGGAGGATCTTCTCTTTTGTAAAGATTTGTACACACCACTTGAAAGTAGTAAACCGAAGTATATGTCCGAGGAAGAGTGGAAGAAACTAGATCGAGTAACGGTGGCCACTATTTGTCAATGGCTTGATGATGTTGTATTTCATTTGGTGGCAAATGAGACGTCCGCCAAGTATTTGTCGAAAAAACTCCATGAGCTATATTAAAGAAAAACCGCCGGAAATAAGGCATTTCTTATTCGAAAATTGGTGAATTTAAAGTACAAGGATGGAACTCCAATATCGAAGTACTTGAATGAGGTTCAAAGCATAGTGAACCAACTCATTTCAATGAAGATGGTGCTTGATGATGAACTTCAAGCATTGTTGTTGTTAAGCTCTCTACCGGACTTATGGGAGACATTGGTAGTTTCACTTAGTAACTCGGCATCAGATGGAATTGTCTCTATGAGTTATGTCACAAGTTGTTTGTTAAATGAAGAAACAAGAAGGAAAGCCTCTCATACATCTACATCGCAAGCTCTTGTTTCGGAGAATCGAGGAAGGTCAAAAGGCCGTGATTATGGTGATCGATACAAATCAAGAAGTCAAAACCAAAGAAAGATATTACATGCTACTATTGCAAGAGGAAACGCCATATGAAAAATGTATGTTGGACATATAAAAAGGATTTAAAAGAGGGCAAAGTGAAGGAAGAAACAAAGTCCAAAGAAGAGGGAAAGCAAGGAGCTATGGTAACTCTTAATAGTGATGTTGCTATTATGGGTACATGTAGTCATGAATGTATTAATGTTGCATCTTCTTCTTCAAATGCTGATTGGGTCATTGATATGGGTGCATCCTTTCATGCAACTCCTCACAAGCACTTCTTCTCATTGTACAAAGCGGGAGATTTTGGACAAGTGAAGATGGATAATAGTGAATCTTCTTATATTGTAGGGATGGGAGATATTTGTATCAAGACCAATATGGGGGTAAAGCTTATCCTTCGAGATGTTCGCCATCTACCGGATCTTCGTCTTAATCTTATTTCTCCGGGATGCTTGGATGACGAAGGCAATGCCTCATATTTTGGTGATGGTGCTTGAAAGCTCACTAAAGGATCACTTGTGTTGGCAAGAGACAAGAAGTGTTGTTCTTTGTATAGAACAAGTGCACATATAGATGGAAGTGTTATTGCGGCTATGGATGATTTGAAGCCGGATTTGTGGCATAGAAGGCTTGGGCACATGAGTGAAAAAGGAATGCAAATTTTAGCAAGGAAACAAATTCTTCCTCACTTCAAAGGTGCATTTTCTAAACCATGTGAACATTGCTTATTTGGAAAGCACCATAGAGTTTCTTTTGCAAGTTCTATCTCAAAGAAAAGTAGAGATCTTTTAGATTTAGTTTATTCCGATGTATGTGGACGTATTGAGGTCAAATCTCTTGGTGGAAATATTTATTTTCTTACCTTCATTGATGATGCTTCTAGAAAAGTTTGGGTTTATTTCTTGAGGTCCAAGATTCAAGTTTTTAATTATTTTCAAATATTTCATGCCAAGGTGGAGCGGGAGACGAGGAAGCTTTTGAAGTGTCTTCGGACCGATAATGGAGGAGAATATACCTCTAAAGAATTTGCTTCCTATTGCAACAAGTATGGCATTCGGCATGAAAGAACCGTTCCACGTACACCGCAACATAATGGAGTAGTGGAAAGGATGAATCGAACTATTTTTGAACAGGTTCGAACTATGCTATCTATGTCTAAATTGCCCAAGACATTTTGCAGGGAAGCGGTTCGAACAGCTGTTTACTTGATCAATCGATCTCCTTCAATCCCTTTGGATGGTGATATTCCGGAAAGGATATGGACTCAAGAAAATATTTCTTATTCTCATCTAAAGGTGTTTGGATGTAAGGCTTATATGCATGTTGCAAAGGAGGAAAGGTCAAAGTTAGATGAGAAGACTTTACCATGTATTTTTGTGGGTTATGCCGATGAGGAATTTGGCTATAGATTATGGGATCTCGAAAAGAAGAAAATTGTTAGAAGCCGAGATGTTGTCTTTTTAGAAGATCAAAATATTGAAGATGTGAAGAAATTAAAAGAAAAACCAAGAGATGCATCAAATGGTGTTGATGATGAGTTACCGGTCTCTACTACAAGATCTCCACCCATAGTGCTTGATGATGGGGGAGTTGAGGAGCTAGATGCAAATGGAGAAGAACAAAATGCTAGTGATGTTCAAAATGATGGAGGTGCAAATAAAGATGATGGTGGCACAAGTGTTGATGATGTTAGTGCTCCAAATGAAGACACCAATGTACATGTTACTATGTTGCACAGATACGGATACGGGGATACGGATACGACACGATACGGATACGGTGATACGGCAATTCCTAAAACTTCTAGGATACGATACGCGGGATATACTTGAATAAAATATTATTTTAAATATATTTAAATATATGTTGATTATATGTAATGATATATTGAGAACAATCAGAATATCTAGACTATATTAAGGAATATATTCTAATATGCATTAACTTGTATAATTGTTTTACATATGTTCATAAAAAAAGATAATCAATCATATAAAATAATAATTCAAAAAGTATCAAACCAACTATCATCCAACTTGATCAACTGATAACAATAGATATGTAGTTGCACAAACTAGATAATTAGTCATTCAATATACATGTCTGTTTTGTTAGTTCTATTATTAAAATAGTAATAAAAAAATATGGTAGCAATTTAATAGAGAAGTAAAAAAAATCATATTTTCTATAGCCTTTGTTGCTTAATGCTAGGTTGACAAATTAGATGAAAGAGAGTAAATATTGTGTGAAGATAGAACGAGAGGGAGCGCCTTCTACCATTCAAGAGCAAAAAGATAGATGAAATGACAAATTGAACAGAGATTGGCGTTTTTCTCACTCTTTTCCTTCTTTCTAATAGGTTTGGACGTGAGTTTTTTAAAAAAATTTTAAGTTTCGATCATTTTAGATCAAAAAAGAATCTGGCCGTGTCCCCCCCGTATCCTCCCGTATCCCTCACGTATCCGAGCCGTATCCGATATTTTTTTACTTTTTAAAAATGCCGGATACTTCATTCCCGTATCGGACACGTATCGGGCGCGTATCGGGCGCGTATCGGTATCCGATACGTATCCGATACGGGTACGGCATGAAATTTGAAGTATCCGTGCTTCATAGACATGTTAGAAGATCAACAAGGGAGAGGCAACCATCAATGAGATATTCCCCAAATGAGTATGTGTTACTCACCGACGGGGGAGAACCGGAGAGCTTTGATGAGGCCATTCTTAGTAAAGACAAAGAGAAATGGTTGGAAGAAATGCAAGAGAAGATGAACTCTTTGCATGAGAATTGCACCTATGATTTGGTTCTTTTGCCAAAAGGAAAGAAAGCACTCAAAAATAAATGGCTGTTTAGATTGAAGAATGAGGAAAAGAATGAACAACCAAGATACAAGGCAAGATTGGTTGTGAAGGGTTTTGCACAAAACAAGGGTATTGACTTTGATGAGACCTCTCTCCGGTGGTAAAAATGTCATCTATTCAGATTGTTTTGAGCTTAGCCGCTTGTATGGATTTGGAGGTTGAGCAAATGGATGTAAAGACGGCATTTCTTTATGGAAGCTTGGAGGAGGAGATATATATGGAACAACTGGAAGGTTTTCAAGTCAATGATAAAGAGCATATGGCTTGTCCGTTAAAAAAAAGTCTGTATGGCCTAAAACAAGCATCTAGAGCATGGTATAAAAGGTTTGACTCTTTTATGATAAATCATGGGTACACAAGATCTAATTGTGATCATTGTGTGTATGTGCAAAAATTTGGTGATGATGATTTTTTCATACTTCTTTTATATGTTGATGGCATGTTGCTTGTTGGTCAAGATGTCAAGAAGATTTTTTGGTTGAAGCAAGAATTAAGTAAGGCCTTTTCTATGAAGGATTTATGTCTGGCACAACAAATCTTGGGCATGAGGATTTATCGTGATCGGAAAGTTAGAACGCTATGGTTGTCACAAGAAAGTTATGTTGAAAAGGTGCTTACAAAATTTGGTATGTTTAAGGCTAAAATAGTTGGTTCACCACTTGCTTCTCATTTTAAATTGAGTTCCAAGCAATGCCCATCAAGTAGCAAGGAAAAAGAGGAAATGAGAAACATTCCTTATGCTTCGGCGGTTGGAAGCTTAACGTATGCATAGTGTGCACGAGGCCGGACATAGCACATGCAGTTGGTGTAGTTAGTTGATTTCTTGCAAATCCCGGCAAAAAGCATTGGGCGGCGGTGAAATGGATTTTAAGATATCTTAAAGGCTCTTCAAAATTATGTTTATGTTTTGGAAAGGGGGAACCCGTACTAGAGGGCTATATGGATGTGGATATGGCCGGTGATGTCGACTCAAGAAAGTCTACTTCGGGCTATTTGATTACTTTTGTCGGTGGAGCTATATCATGGCAATCAAAATTGCAAAAATGTGTGGTCTTGTCTACTACGGAAGCGGAATTCATTGCTATCACCGAAGTTTGCAAGGAAATGTTATGGATGAAGCGGTTCATTTGTGAACTTGGGCTAAAGCAAAGTAAGTATGTTATCTATTGTGATAGTCGAAGTGCCATTCACTTGTCCAAGAATTTAAGTTTTCATTATAGAAGTAAACACATTGATGTAAGGTATCATTGGATACGTGATGTTCTTGAGAAGAAATTGTTGGCACTTGAAAAAGTCCACACCAATAAAAATGCATCGGATATGATGATAAAGGCTTTATCTAAGGAGAAGCATGAATTATGTACAAATATGGCCGGGATGACAATTTGCTTGGATAGAAACTCTCCTTATGAGTCGGGAGGGGAAGTTTGTTGTGGTGTCCCTTCTTATGAGGGAGTTATGTGCAAAATTGCACATATTTTATTGGACCGATTTTGTTGGGTTATGTTGGAGTCATTTGGGCTCATGGGCTAAATAGTTTGGCCAAGATTTATTCCCCACTTACTCATATGACTTAAGAGGTTAGAGCTTAGGATGAGAGAGATAGAGAGAATCTCTGTTTTTCTCTTGCAAAAGGAAAGAGGAGTAAAATGGGTAGAGATGAAGAAGCTATTGGAGGTCACCATTCTTAAGCTTGTTAGAGAAGCTTTTGAAGCCAGGTTCGTGGGCAAGCCAAAGGAGCCCGATTACCTTGCCGGAAGGTTTTCTTGGGAGGTGTTTCACAAGCAACATTGGTGGTGAGATCTCCCCAATATTTCTCTTTATTTGGAGCAATAGCTTTGATTCCTGTAATCCATGTCTCTAGTAGTAATTAGAGAGGAATTGTACTCATCCCATTTCATATAGTGGAGTTGTTAGGAGGTGGCCCCGTGGTTTTCCCTTTCTAGGGTTTCCACGTAAATTTGGTGTTTGATTTCTTGGTTGGTTTATATTTGCTTTACTATTGCTCTCTTTATGGTGTAGTATGATTGAAATTAATCTACTTTAGGTTATTTCCATTTAATCTTGCATAGTGGGAGAATTTAGATCTCTTTCTTCTCCCAACATAATAGAGCTAAATTTCTTAACCCGACCAAAGTATTTTGGGTGATGGTTAGACTGAAGAGGTTAAAAGGATTATGCATGCTACGGCTAGAGTAGTTCTAGGATGGGTGATCCCCTAGAAAGTTGGGGCATCACAACTCGCAAATTCATTATCAAAATTAGTGAACATAAAGGATGATTTATGAACAACTAACCAAATAAATAATGATATTTCCATTGTAACGACCCGACCCGCTAGCAATAATAATTCGTTGGGCCAAAACGACCGGCCCAAAATGCTTAAGCCCAGTTATTATATCTAGCCCAATCAAGTTTATATACTCTCACATCTAACCATACATCTAGCCATAACTACTCGATGTGGGACTATTGGGGTGTCACAAACTCCCCCCCCCCTTTAGGCCCTGATGTCCTCATCAGCCCTAAACACATACAGAGCCCAAGATCTAGTCCCACATCTGTGTTATTGGTTGAAAAATGATCGTAGTGAATCGCTCAATAAAAACCATAAGAACAGGTAAGAGAAAGCTTCAAATGTTAGGTTCATTTTCCACAACCATGCCTCAAAGAAATTTAGCACTTACCGACACTTAGAAGTTGTTGTTTCCCTTACCCAAATGTCCTTAACTACTCAGCACTCATCATCTATTGAATGATCCTATTAAGCAAATCATCACTTGTTTCTTAATAGAAACAGCATCATAGCATAATCATTTGCCTCTCTTAAGAATGAAAACAAAATAATTCAGAATCTTACCTTAAACATCTCTATCCCTTTGTTAGTAATTCAGAATCAGCAATCTCTCTAGTTAATTCCCAAAATTCAATAAATCTACGAAGCTCAAATGGTTCTTCCTAACTGTTTGATGAAATGCCTAGCAATACCACCTAAATTAGATAGATTATCTCGACATAGTAAAGAGAAACCTAAATTTCACATTTCCCTATAATTAATAAAGGAATTAAATCCTAGAATGCCCAAAAATCAGCTCTTTGACATCATTAGTTAACGACAATTCAATTGATTCGGAAGGGTCTCATGGATTGCTTATGCTAGAACTAATAACTACGATTTGAGGTCCAAGTCGATGAGAGTTCATTATAAAACCAATGGTAGATTAGAAAAATGTACATATATCGAAATGATTTATCGTCTTTCCCCAATCAAACGACGAAACGCGATGATGAAATTCAATCGAACTCGAATTTTTCGAGAGACAAAATTTCATTTGGACGACGAAAGGGGGGCGGGAGGAGGATGCGCACAGTGGGGAAGCAGCGGACGCCGAGGCTCTTGGGCGGGGGCGTGATCTCGACGACCTTAAACGGGAAATGCTGGTCTCTGTCTCTGTCCTTCTCTTTCCTCCTGCACACCACCTGTTTGAGGAAATGGGGCTGCTGCTGCAATAACAGCGTACCAAAGAAAAAGCATTCATTCATTCATTCATTCATTCATTCATTCATTACCAACTAACTCAAAACCATCGGCAAAAACAAATTTATCTATATATCTATATATATACACACCCTGCTGCGGTAGGGGGCGGAGGTGGAAGCCAAGGCCATGCCGGGAATGCAATGTGTCGTCTCTTCTTCCGGGACTGTCGTGCTGGGAAAGACTTCTACTGAGAGAGGGGAATGCGGGGAATGCGGACTGGAAGGCTCGGAAGGTAACGAACGGGTGGCTAGCTGAATGGCCGATCAGATTTTTTTTGTTTCACTCTTGTGGATGCTATATATCGGCGCTCTCTCTTTACGGGGGAAAAAAAAATAAAAAAAAAAGACACCACTTATGTTACCAACTTCGCTTTCCTTATCAATGGAAGTATTTTTTCTGTTTTTAAGATTTGCCCGTCCTATTATTATGACTAGTGACGGCCTGCGCTTCACGGCAAAATATTTACGTAATTTATAAAATTTTTTGAATAGACTATTCAACATTATTTACTAAAGTTNATATAATATTTTATTTATAAATTTGTAATTATTTATTAATATTTTTAAATATATAACTTTTATATATTATTAATATATGTTTATTATAATTTTAAATATATTTAATCTATATATAAAAATTATAATAATAATATATATAGTGTATTAATTATTATATATATAATAAATATATATATTTATTATATAGCCGAATTTTTGATCCCGAATTTTTAATTGGTGAACGTATAATATCCGTATAAATCATATATCCCAATAATTACCGAATCCGTTTTTTAGCCGTATTTTTCAAGAATTTAAAAATGAAAAGACGAATTTTATCCGAATTATACCCATACCGAATTTTTACCGAATCCGAATTAACTAACTATGAGTTAGGCAGGATGGTCATTGATAGACTATACCGCAACTATAGTTCTGAACTTGATGGAAAGGTGTTTGTGTATGATGTGGAAAAAAGGCTATTCACATTAAGGTCTCTACCACAAAACAATTTTGAGAATTCAGAATTCATATTCATAATTCAGAAATTAGAATTTACAATTCAGAATGTGAATTCATATAAAATATTGCTTATGGCAATCATATTAAAACAAACAGAACAATTGCACAAAAAAAAGCCAGATTAAGTCTCGAAAGTCAAGATATGTAGTATCCGAACCAAACCATATAATTGAAGACAATAGCAAATTATATTAGACAGTAAAACAAATTAGGACTATAAAAAATTTATAAGAAACTAGTGCTTTTTTTGCAAATAGCCCCCTGATAAATTTTATTTTTAAAATTGGCCCTGTCAAAATTTTATTTGCAAAAATGGCCCTGGCCCCGCCACGTCAGCGCCACGCGGGCGGGGCTGGGCCATGTGTTTAAGTTGAACATGGTGAACCATTCACCGTGTTCAATACAAGGTTTTTGTATTGGACACGGTGAATGATTCACCGTGTCCAATACAAATACCTCCAAGTTAGCCAAAAATGACTAAGTTGTGGGTGTTTGTATTGGACACGGTGAATCATTCACCGTGTTCAATTATTTGTATTGGACACGGTGAATCATTCACCGTGTCCAATACAAATATCTCGCAGTTAACCATTTTGTATTGGACACGGTGAACCATTCACCGTATCTAATACAAAAACCTTGTATTGAACACGGTGAATGGTTCACCGTGTTCAACTTAAACACATGGCCCAGCCCCGCCCGCGTGGCGCTGACGTGGTGGGACCAGGGCCATTTTTGCAAATAAATTTTTGATAGGGCTAATTTTTAAAAAAAAATTAGTTAGGGGGCTATTTGCAAAAAAAGCCCTTTCTATATTTTTCTATCTGAGATACATAGCAAAAGCAAATAAGGCTATTTTGACAGTAAGCTGAGCAAAAACTAATGCTTCCATACTTGCAGAAATAGAGTATAGCAAGCGCAATGAGATTCCTGCAAAAAAACTTGCATTCGTAGAAGCTTTAAGAGTTGACTAAAGCAAAGATTGGGTAATTTGAACCATTCTGCCTCATACTTTGTAATAAAAGATCGAGATTTTACACAATGAAATTTCATTATAATAACGTTAAATATTGAAGTAAGAGCTGAAATAGAAGGTATTATAGAGTGCATATAATTTACAATTCTCAATTCCAATTTCAAATCACTGTTAGGCAATTCAGAATTCATATAGGCAACTCACAGAAAACATACAAAAAGAGTTTTATGTCATTTTTTACACACCAGAATTCAGCTAGATAATTCTGAATTCTATCCTTTTATATGCATCAAAAGCTCAGATGGAAGGCATATTTAACCAGAAGGGGGAAAAAAGTCACAGAAGAAGCTAAATAAATATGTACCAATTGAATTTTTTTTTGTTTGAGGCTCAGATAAAAGACATATTTAGTCAGGAGTGTGTACTCCTATCAACCAAGAGGAAAGTTAAAGGATTTGCTTGAAAATTTATTTTATTTAGGTCTTTTCCTCATTCTAGGTGTTAGGGTTGCTGTAAAATCACAATCTTAGAACGTGAAGAATTTTTGAGTGCTAATAGAGGCAGATAAATTGCTACTTTCTTGTAAATGATAAAAATGAGCGAGTTTGAGTGGGTCTGGTGCATGATTATTATTTATTTTGTCCACTAGTTGCTAGTATATCGGAGTGGGTTTTATGATTATTTATTGGTTGTTGTGGCTTATTCTGTTAAGGTTTTTGTATTGGCAAGTTTCGTGAAGTGAGTCGGAGTCTTGAAGGATTGAAACGGATTGACGAAGATTGAAGAATTTAAGATTTCGAAGATTTTGGAAAATAGCTCACAACGTGAATCACGACGTAAAGGTAAAGTTTTAATTCATGTTATGGTGATTCATACTTAGTTATAGGCATTAGAATCATAAACTTAAAGTTTAATGGATTAGAAAGTACTTCGGAACTTTGCGGAACCCGAAACTGTGCAAAATCCGAAAAATTGCATTGTGTACCGGTACAGCAATTGCCCAGTACCGGTACAGCCATCAACATTGGTAATGCAAATTTTCGTTCCGTCATTGTGTAACTGGTGACAGCTTTTCGCGTACCGGTACACAGTGTAAAATCGTGAAAACTTTCTAATCCGACTCAGATTGATTCTAAAGTCTATAAATAAGCTATTGGGCTTCTCTAACACATCAAGCATCACGAAAATACATGTTTGAGAAACCCTAGAGCTCGGATTTCATCTAAAACCTATTTTCTACATAAAGTCTCTTTTAGGTCAAATCGAGATATTGAATTTTCATATCTATATGTCGATTTGATCTCCGCTTCGTTTGGAGTTTCTTTCCCTGGTTTTCATCGATACTCTAAGCGAAGGATCACCATAATCATGATGCACTTCATGAACGGCGTC
>NC_033641.1:6384430-6395442 GCF_001540865.1 Ananas comosus
AAATCATATAAAGACAAGGTTGGATTTTTGGAGCAACAATTCGAGGAATCGCACACGTCCAACAAGTCATTGACCAATCAAGTTCGACAACTCCAATCCGACATACAAAAGTTCTCATCGGGATCAAAGAAATTAGACCATATGCTCGGGTTGGGTCAAACGGATAAGCTAGGCCTCGGATACGAAAGAGTTTTTGTTGAGAAAGGTTCTAAATCAACTTCTAAAGTCTCAACAACTTTAAATGGCAAGGTGTGTCATAAATGTGGCATCATAGGACACATCAAAAGGAATTGCCCAAACAAAGAAAAGATGAATCAAGCGGCATCATCTACAACTCGGCTTCCCCCGCGGAATCAAAAGAAAAATTAAGTGAGTCAGGTACCTCAAAAGAATCGGACTTCTAAACCGCAACGCCAAGTTCTACCTAAGCCACAAGCAAACCGGATGTCTAATGCAAAACGACAAATTCAAACAAAGCCTCAAGCGAAGAAAACACCAACGGTTGATCTAAAATCTAATCAAATGGCACCAAACGTCGACAAGCCGAGAAAACCAAAGATCCGACAAGTTTGGATCCGGAAAGGTGATATCTTTCCCTGCTTCTCGACTTAGTTGTTTTTGACTTCTTGTGTAGTGCTTTGATAGGTGCTTATTGCATATTTTTATTCATTGCATTACATGTTTAGATATTTTTGGTGTTTTGAATATTGTTTGTTTAAAAATCTTTTTGAGGAAAGGTATTTTGGAATTCAAAATTTTTGAGAAAGAAGATGTTTGAGAATCATTATTTTGAGGAGAGAAAATTTTTTTTTTTTCAAAAGTCGCTTAAACGGTATTTAAATTCACAATTATATTAAGTTAAATTCATATTAATTATCATTTTTACTCCACTTTTTATTATTTTGACGATAATTTAATATATAATTTTTTAATGCATATATTCATCAAAATTTTGGAAATCAAATTCGATCTCTTGGTGATAAATCTATCTCGGTTGTGTGTGTTGAAAATGATAGATGGATATTCGCTAATAGACTAAAATTTGTCAAATTATTTTCAATTGTGAGATTGTCTAATTTAGGGGGAGTTTGAAATTATTAAAAAAAAGGAAAAAAACTCCTATGTTTAAAAGATGTGGAAAGAGTTACATCCAAAAGGAGTGTGAAAACTACCACCACATGTAGGAAAGAGTTACCACTCTGGTCGTCCGGCAAGTGTGTGAAGCTACCACATGAAGAATTGAATTGATTAACCGAAAAAGGTTGAAAAAAAATAATAAATATTTTAGAATTTTCGGAGTAATAAGGTGCTAGTTTGAAAAAGATGCTTAAAGAGCCACCCCTGGTATCATATTAGTTAAATCTCTATTTTGAACGTGTTACGACAAATTGGTGTCAATTTTTGTTGAATTTCTGAATATCATTTTTCATTAACTTACATCTTGATGATTTTGATCATTAGACTATTTTTGATAATGAAATTTTGATGTTTTGATATATTTTGAAATTTTATAATATCTTATTTTCATTATAATGATTTTTGGGATAAAAGCCTCAATTTATATGAAATTAATTTAAATTTGATGGATTTTTAAAGAAAATTTTCGAAATTTGAGATCATGTACCGGTACACGATCCAGTACCGGTACGGGTACTGTAGCAGCGGCTTATATAACCGGATATAGGGTTTATTTCTCACTCAAATCAAAACCAAATTTCGTTTTCTCTCTCTCTAAAAATCCCTGGTGCCTTCCTCTTACAGATCTACACTATTTCCTGCAGAAATTTGTGAGTATTTAGCATGGATTTAATCGTTCCATCGCGTTTATGTTTATTTTTCAAAAATATTCCGAGTTGAAGCTAGATCTCTGTTTTTGATCGCTTTTGATGAATTTTTTGCTGTAGATCAGTGCTTAAGAACATTATCTTGCTTCTAGAACACTTGAATCACATCAAAACATGTTATTTTTCGCTGATCCATGTTCTAAGCTTCAATTTTCATATAATTTTGGGATTTTTTGTAAAATGTCATTTTTGATGGAAATTTTTTGCATGATCTGGTTAGAAATAGCATTTGTATGCATTCTAATGTTATTAGAAATTTTTTCGCTATTTCTACAGATTTTTTCAAAATTTTGTTCATGCAAGGTTAATTTTTGTATAGGAACAATGGCATTTTCGCTTGTGTTGCTGTTTTTGGTGCTGATGGCCGCTGGAGGCGGTCGTGGACGTGGCCGAGGTGGTGGTAGAGGTCGTCGAGGGACCTCTAAGAGGACACGTACAGCGGAAGAAGCATCCGGATCTGATCCGGATTATCAGGCAAGCTCCCCGGAAGAGGTTGATGAACCTGTTACTCGTCTTGACAAGGGTAAAGGATAGCTGGAGAATCCTCACGTGGCGGTGGTTCTCGTGCAAGGGAAACTCGATCTAAGCATGCTGCGGATGTCCCCCCTGAGCGACGGAGGATGTTCATGAGCAAATCTTGCATTGGAGAGCGTTATGTCAACTTCAGTGATCTTATACATGACGTTCCTGACTTTGGATGACTACTTCAGCGGGTTCCTATTGAGCCAGTTGGTAGGGTTCCTGCTCGGGCTCCTTTTTGTGTGGAACTCATTCGTGAGTTCTATATGAATGGGAAGGTACTTGCAGAAGATGAGGAGACCGGGACTTATCTTTTTGAGACAGTAGTGCGTCAGCAGAGGGTCGTCGTTACCCCATATACTATTGGAGAGCTTTTGGGGATGAATGTGGACACGACGGGTCTTCTTTATACTTCAGGAGGATTTCAGTCATCATCTCACTGGGATATCGTTGTAGCAGCTATCTGCAAAGCTGGTGTGCAAACGAATCGTGCTTATGTCGAGTCAAAGGATTTGCGACCAGAGTATCATCTACTGTCCTTGGTCTTGAGCTACAATGTGCAACCAACGATTGGAACAAAGAGAATTCGTTGGGATCGTTTGCTTCTACTGTTTCTACTTGGTCACCCGGGGCAAGCATCTGGACTGAACATCAACATTCCCTTTCTGATGTGGCAGCGGATGATTCATGTTATTCAGGCTTCTGCTCGATGAGATTTACTTCCATTTCCTCTTTTGATCACACGGATTTTACAGGACAGTGGAGTGGATGTTTCTTGTGAAAAATATGATTTTGGTCTTGGTCCTATCGACGCTGTTACTTGGACCAAGTCGGTTAGCACTCTAAAGACGTTCCAGCAAACAAAAGGACCATCTCGAGCAGCTCCTAGCCAGGCACCTCCACCACGTGCAGAACGGGAAGGATCTTCCAGTTCAGGGGGAGAATCACTTCGCCATGAAGTACGCTCTTTAAAGAAGAAAGTAGCTGATCTTGCTAGAAAGGTGGAAGTGGGTATGAAGAGGATGATGGACAAGTTGGGCTGTAGACATGACAATATCTTTCCACCTCAGCATGTCTATACTAGGTCTACTTCACGACATCCTCTTATTCCTCCTTCTACTGAAGCTTCAGATGCAGGAGGTTCTGGAGCTGGCGCTGGAGATGATGATAATGATGACGAGGACACTGAGTGATTTCTTCGTCGAGCTTAGTCTTTCTATTTCACTGTATTTGCTGCTTAGGATGCTGTTTTAGTTTTGCATGCTTGTCTTTTCTTTCCATGTTAGGCCTGTAACTATGTCTTGACTACTCTTATGCTTTTTAGTATGTTTCCTCTCTATTTGCTTTCATTTTGGCAATTTTTGACAAAAAGGGGAGAGCATAGATGAACAGGGGGAGAGCATGGATGAACAGGCATTGAACTAACGGGGAGATGTGATCGAGATGTGAACAAAGGGGTAGAAGGTATAAAAATTTAAGGTTAATCATTTTTGAATGAATTGTTTTGCAGGAAATCAAGGAAAATCAAGACTTCAAGACTCCTAGTTGCGTCTAAGTCATAGAGTCTATTTTAGGAGTTTTTGATGTAATTTTGAATCTCAAATTGTATTTGGATTACACGCGAGGAGTTCAATGTTTTGGTGATGACAATTGAACTTCGATTCTTTTATGTATTTTTGAGTTTTGTGAGTTTTGTCACGAAATTGCCAAAGGGGGAGATTGTTAAGATTTTTGTATTGGCAAGTTTCGTGAAGTGAGTCGGAGTCTTGAAGGATTGAAGTGGATTGACGAAGATTGAAGAATTCAAGATTTCGAAGATTTTGGAAAATAGCTCACAACGTGAATCACGACGTAAAGGTATAGTTTTAATTCATGTTATGGTGATTCATACTTAGTTATAGGCATTAGAATCATAAACTTAAAGTTTAATGGATTAGAAAGTACTTCGGAACTTTGCGGAACCCGAAACTGTGCAAAATTCGAAAAATTGCATTGTGTACCGGTACAGCAATTGCCCAGTACTGGTACAGCCATCAACATTGGCAATGCAAATTTTCGTTCCATCATTGTGTAACCGGTGACAGCTTTTCGCGTACCGGTACACAGTGTAAAATCGTGAAAACTTTCTAATCCCACTCCGATTGATTCTAAAGTCTATAAATAAGCTATTGGGCTTCTCTAACACATCAAGCATCACGAAAATACATGTTTGAGAAACCCTAGAGCTTCGGATTTCATCTAAAACATTATTTCTACATAAAGCCTCTTAGGTCAAATCGAGAATATTGAATTTTTATATCTATATGTCGATTTGATCTCCGCTTCGTTGGATTTCTTCCCTGGTTTCATCGATACTCTAAGCGAAGATCACCATAATCATGATGCACTTCATGAACGCGTCGTAGATTCGCGTGAACGAAGGCGGTTCGTGGATTCGTATCGTGTCTCGTGGATTCGTTGGCGTCGTGATTCGGCGTGATTTGAAGCTTCGTGGATTCGAAGTGAGCTTCGTGATTCAAACGTGAGGGCGTGGACAACCGGAGATTGCGCGAGATTCATAGGGGTTAAGAAGGTTGAGTCCGTGGAGTCGTAATCACCTTGAATCTTTTCTCTTAATGAATTTATTTTTCACGGGTGTTGTCCTGTGGTTTTTCTCCAAGTTGGAGTTTTTCCCACTAAATTCGGTGTGCTTTTTATTTCCGATTTATTTTTATCGCATCGCAGATTTGTGGTTTTGACCGGTACACTATTCACCCCCCTCTAGGTGATGATACATCTAGATAGATCCTTGGGCTCCTCAAAACTTTCATATTCATTCTTTCACATTATTGTTATTTATCATTAAATGATTTATTGTAGTTTATGACTAGTGCAATTAGATATCTCGAAGGAGAGGAATTTATTTTATATGCGGTTCTCGATGAAGAATAGCATGTAATTGTAGCTATCGTGATTGGAGCGGCAGAGTGGAGACGCTCTAAATTATAATTGTTGTAGTTTCAATTTACAATTATTGTGTATTCTCGAAAGTAGATTTCTTGTTAAGCATTGCGCTTACTTTTGTTGTCTACTGTTTCAGATATCGAGAGTCGAAATGTGTGAGATAATGGACGAGCGAGCTCTCGTTAGATAGACTTCAGACTTCATTTCATGGACACTTAATTTATTTTAATTTGAGTTAGATTGAATAGAATGAATTATTTATTCTCATTCATTGCAGTTAGGCATTTAGTAGTTATTGCTCAGCTTTATTCTAATTAACAAACTGTTTTATTTAGTATTTAATTAAGAATATGGCTTTAGATACACTTAAGCCCTTTTATTTTCAGAGGTTCTTCATTTGGATTTGTTGCCAGTTGTTGTGGACTGGATCCTAGTGGTTGGATCCGAGGCAGTGACAGCTTTAGTGGTATTAGAGCTTAGATTTTTTACATCCTAGGACGAAACGACACAACACTTAGTGATTTAGGTCGCGCAATTGTGGGATCCCTTTTGGGGATACGAGGCGAGGGTCTAATATATTTTATGTGTTTCCTGTGTTCTATTTTGCAAACTATGGGTTTGTTCTCAAAGGACTGTCACTTCGTAACCAAATGTAACTGGTGATCCTACACCGTCTGGGGACCTACAACCGAAAAACTTGCGATCAGAGCTATCCTCAGTTAGGAAGCGATTAGAAGGGGTCGTAGGACCTATTTCATGAGATAATAAGTGTTATTAAAACTCAGTAGGATCAGATGATGGCCCTATAGGAGGAGATCAAAAGCCTAAAGATAGTGCAAAGTAGCGAACCCTGAGGTAGGACAAGCCTTACCGATTTTTAGAATCTACTTTATCTATTTTCTGTGGGTCAACAAATCCTCTAGAGACAGAGTCTTGGATCTAAGAGATGGAGACGGCTCTGCCCCACATAGGCATCGAAGGAGGGACGCATGTAAGGACTGAGATTTTGGCAGTGCAGCTAAACTCTCTGTTGATAATGTTTTTGTGTGTAATTTAATTACGAAAGCACTCGTCAAGTTTCAGGAGAAACCGAGTTAGAATGGAGAAGTTACGCGATTAATAGTATTCACTTAAGTGAATAGTAACTCCGATTTTTCGGAAAAGCCACGAAGTAGAGTTGGCTTCTGGTGCGTATCGGACTCCGTTCATAGCGATCCAATAGCTCGTTACACACAGCTCGACTATTCTGGACCCAATGGCACTAACGGAATTGGGTTCTGATGCACGATTTTCGAGAAAAATGAGTTTTATCGAAAAGAGGATTTTCACTCTTTGCTGTTCTCGCATTTTAAAAACCTCTCGTACTCTGTGCATGTGACCTAGAGTTGGGTGGAGGATGTTTCTAGTACCTACTGGTGGTAAGGAGCCCAAATTCGAATTCGAATTAAAGGTTTTTGGGTTTACACATAGGTCTATGTGTAATATGTGAGTTAGTTGGAGAACGGATGGATTTTGTCGCGAATCCATGACCAAACGGGGTGAAACAAAATTGTGAATTCAATGTCCCCGTCGTGCTAAACGCGATGGCGCAATCCGTTCAGAATTCTGATGAACGGATTGCCGAATATCGCATGATGTTCGAAAAGGGGTGTAAAATGACTAATTGGAATTTTCGCAAAAGTCCCCATATTTTATGTACCGAATCGCGTGAGATAGATTGTGGAGGTGCGAATGCGCGAGAGTTACCCATTGTGAAGGACTGGGTTTGAAATTTGTAGCTTCGGAGGACTTTCTTGCAATTTTGCACTTTATTTATATTGAAGACTTTAGGGTTTCATTGAGAAAACCCTAACCCTAGAGGCCTTCTCCCTCAGCCGACCCCTCTGCCATCCACAGCATCACCATACCCGTGCCGCGCACGCACCCCGGCCGCCGGTAGGTGCCCCGGTAGCCGAAAAATCTGGGTTTGGCCTCTCCTCCACCATCTTCCCTACCAAACCACCATAGATCACCCTTTATCTCTACCGTTGACCTCAGGGAGAGATCCACAAGCCTCGGGCCTATTCCCTGGCTGCAATCCTAACCCCGGCGCCGTCCCTGTCGTCCCTGAAGCCGCCGGCCGCCGCTCTTCCACTCTGCGGCCGCCCAGAGATTGTGCGGGCCGAGGCCAAGCCACCTCGGCCACCGCACGACGCCGCCGCCCACGGAGGGGTGCATCATGATCCCCTCGGCCTCCAGCGACGGATCGACGTCGCCCCGACCTCCTCCGACCGCCGCCGCGCCGCCGGGAAGCCTTGAACCCGAGAGCAGTTGGCGGGCTTGATCTCCTCCGCCGCGCCACCGGCTGCCGCCCGCCGCCGGCCAGCACCTACCTTGGACCTCTCAGATTGGCCACTTCCATTCTCGGCCGGAGCGCTCGCCGTCCGGCCGCCGAAGACCAACCCTAGCTCCCACTGCTCCGGTATGCTATTGTTTTAAGTTCCAACACTGTAGTTTGGGGTTCCGGTTGTCTTTCCGGCAATCCGAAGGCACCCCGATGACTGTGGGAGGGAGCACAATCATCGTTATTTCGTTTTGAACATCATGCTCACCTTCGTTGGGGTCAACGGTGCCCCGGTTTGCGTGTTAGAAGCATTATTTGCACTGTACGCGCTACTTCGCTGATTATTGCGTCGCTTGTGCGCTTCCCACAGTGGACGGAACTACTCTGAAAGGTGAGCACGGCCTCCGGCATACCGAGACCTATCAGCAGGTGTCTCAGTTTGGCAAAAGAGTTAACGGATTGCTCGGTTGGACCATAAAAGCTTAGAAATCACATAAAATAATGGGATTTCTTGCAATCGGGAGGGCTTTTATGCTTTTTGTTCGTCGTGGCTGCTGTTGGCATCAAGTATGGGCTGAGGATAACCTATGGAGTGATCGTCCAAGGCCCCAAGCCTTGTCAAAAATCGGAAAGTGATTTTCGGAGCGTTTCTCGGCGAAATCCGCCGACGGAACGCGGGTTCGGTTCGGAATTATTCCGACGGTGCTTCGTGATCTATTGTGTAGTCGCTGAGCCTTGTTGGCTGGTCACTCGTGTCATTTCGAGAGTTCATAAATGACGGGTGAGCGACAGTGGGTTCCAGTCTCGAATTAGACACTTCCGGGAACTCGGATCGAAACGATTATCCGACGATAATTGTTTCGACGTGAGGAGTTGTGTTCGCTGCCATGATGCACGATTATTTATGTTTAGTGGCAGCAGGTGACTCGTAGCTCGAGTCGGTATGTTCCGGGACAGTTCGTGGGTCCCGGCGGAGTCCCCGTGCGATTACGGGACTTCCGGCGTATTACGGCGATCGGTTAGGAAACCAATCTCTGTGGGTTTGTTTGTGGGTTGTGGATTTAGTGGTTATTAGTTGTGGGTTAGACACTAACCCGGTGGACCTTCCTTAGGTCCGGTTGACTTTCTTTCGCAGTAAGGAGACAGGCGCGACATTCGTACAGGTGGGTACTTCGATCCGATGTTGGTACAGTGGTGCACGCTCGGTGATAGTTTCTTACCCTTGCTCTTTTGTTATTATCCATGCATATATTATATGTTGAGCTTTGCACCTCTATTGTTTACATTACACTCTACTCAGATGTACCCATACTTAGTATCAGGTGTAGGAGTAGAATAATCTATCTATTTGTGATGCCTATGACCAGGTTGGTCGATTCTCGTACTTTGTATTGGTGACCTGGTTGGTGGTTTCTTATATATATATATATATATATATATATATATATATATATATCTCATTCGTTCATTATCGTTCCTACTGTATTTCACTTACCCATACTGTTGTTTATCTCTTCCTGATCTGGTGAGTACTCCTCGCCTTCGTCGGCTTGCGGTATCCACTGGGAGGGGAGACATGTTTACATGTTCTCACACCCCCCACCATTTTTCAGGTATTGCGGGCGGTCAGGGTTGAGACGAGACGTGAGACACGTTCGTAGTGGTCGCTAGAGCTTTCGACCCGGTTTGTTCAGTTCAGCTATTACCCTCTTTATTTCTGTTGACATATCATAGACATATGGTTTAGTTGGTTTTGTTTACTTGGATATATATAAACATGGTTTTGTGAAGTTAATTAAAACACGTGGTTTCATGAAGAATAAAGGATATATGATTTTGTAAACTGGAAATGATTTTCTACCCCTCGTGGTAGCGTGCTTTAAAAAGAAAAGGCTTTCGTGTAGGAAATGGTTTTAAAAAAGTTTTATTGGCTTTTCAACTCTTGGTGTTTCAAAATGAGCTTCCGGGTGGGAAACGTTTTAAACTAATAGTCGTGAATTTATGAATTGAACTATGAATGGTAAATCTGTGATGAATGGTGAATGAATATTGATTGTTGTTTATTCATTATGGTGGTTGTATCCTGGTTATATTCTTGTACTTATGCGACGCCGTGCAAATACTGGGGAGACTCTGTCCGTGTGAACAGTGGATTTTCTGTATTTGTGGCGGATCTGGCATACCCTGGGGTCAGGTTTTAAAAAAAAAAAAAAAATTTCAGCTGTGTTTTTAACCTAAAGGGACCCCGGGGCGTGACATCTGTAGACTTGGTGGGTAAACCGATGAGTTTGAGGGCGGTACCCACTGGGGTCAGGTTTTAAAAAAAAAAAAAAAATTTCTGCTGTGTTTTAACCTAAAAGGGACCCCGGGGCGTGACAACGCAAGTGACCTTCGCTACTTATATACTTCGATATGGGAATTACAAGTGGTGGAAGTCAGTTCGAAAACGGACACATTGACAAGACACAATCGCAGACATAAAAGAAGTTCTGCAAGGTCTTCTATAATAAGTACTTTCCAGATAGCATCTGTCAAGCTAAAAAGACATNGATCCCATCCTCTAAGCTTGAGGATACCCTGTCCTCTAGGGTCACAAACATCATATAGTCCATAGGTTTCATATACACTATGACTCACATATGTGTTATTTGTTCTTTTGCTTACTATCAACTAAATGCCACTCATCCATTGTTTACTATCGACTAGATGCCACTCGTTCTTTGTTTAGCATTAAACCAACCATTGAGCCCATCACTTTCTCTGCACTATAGGATTCACAAGTCTCGACCCAATCCTTATCAATCCACTACGTCAATATCCAATACATGCTACGATATCATCAAGGAAGGCATAAGGAAAGGCAATGCATAATCATCCTATAATGCAATAATACAAGATGCAAGGGTCGACATGTACTAAGACATAGAAGGGAGCCCGATTGCTTCGGGATGGACACCACCCACCTCTTGGCGATGCCGCGATGATGGAAAACTCGACGTCGCGGTCTTTGCACGTCGCTTCAACTCCTCGGGGCGAAACGAGCCCTCGAGTACCCGATTCGGCGATAATTCCGCACCCGCTCGTCGGATCGGTAAACCGTCTTCGCCGACGCGTTTCGAGACCTAGCAATTTGGTTAGCGACCCAACAAATTAGATCAAAACCCTAGATTTCAAAAATCCCCATTCCGTGCCCTAGAATGGCAACGGGGAAGAAATCCGTGGTGCGAGCTTCAATTGCGAGCTCGAACCTTCTATTTATCTCCTCTAGGTTCCATTTGAACCAATTCTAAGCAACAAAACCCAACCCTAAAAATTCTACCATGAGTGGGTTTGGAGCTCACCTCTAAGCCAAGCTCCAAGCTTGCCCTAGCTTGAAGGAGAGA
>NC_033641.1:6395542-6423051 GCF_001540865.1 Ananas comosus
CTCCCAGCTCGACCCCTGGACCCCTTCAGATGGTGCGAGAGCTCAGAGAAAGGTCTCTTCACCTCCTCTACTCTCTCTCTCTAGGATTTTTTCTCTCTCTACAAAGAAGTCGTCGTTTTGCGCCGGTTTCGCGTCCCGCTCGACGCTCGCTATTTAGGTGGACTTGGGGCCAGATTTTAAAAGGTAAAATGGAATGTTTTGACAGTATGATTCATGTCTAATGCTGAGAATCACTGACAGAGAGTTTTAGAGGGATATTCTGAGAATCACTGACAGAGAGTTTTAGAGGGATATTTAACTTGATTTCTCTCTAATTCATAGTTTAGCGTCAGATTTTGGCGCGTTTTGGTTTCGTTGCTTCCATCTGCGTGTAACAGGGATTCTAGCAGCTAGAGGTGAGATTTTTAGCTATGAATTGACCCCCTTAAATCAGGGATAATCTACTTTGAAGCTTACTTGAGGTAATTAGCTACTTACAAAGCTAATTCGGACCTAAATGCGATTTGTTGGACCAACTTGATGCAGCTTGGCATGTTTGCTTCGCAGCAGGTTTCTGAACCTTATTGAATCGAATTGGTGATCTTGGGAACTGGTTTGGAAGGTGTTCTAACCGGGGGTAAGTGGAAATTTCAGTTAGGAAGCTGAATTATTAAGGTTTTGGCCATTTTAACGCATATACAAGTTTTTTAATGTCGTGTTGATGTTGTTCCCAGCGGGAATTCAACCGACCTTTGGGTCATCTTTGGTTGGCTTTGGGAAGCCTTTAGAGACTTAATTTGAGGTACTAAAGAGAACCAAAACAGCGATTTATGTTACTACTTAATACGAAATGTGAATTGAGCCGAAATCGGACATTTCGGCCGTAGTTTTAATCCGATTTTGATGTTTGCTTTTCAACGGAATTGAGGCCTATTGGAGTTGATTGTGGGACATAGTAATAGGTGGGTTTGACCTAACCAGAGCAAGTGAAGCTCCCCTATGTTCTATATGTACCTATAGAATTATCGCATAGGTGCATTTAGTGATTGATAGAGAATTTGGAACATGTCACCGTAATGTCACGCCCCGGGGCCGATTTAAAAGCCATTACCATTTTTAAAACTCAGAGTCGCGGAAGATGTACCAAATTTTTTTTTTTCAACCTGGCCGACGTGACGTACAGACCCGCCACAAATACAAAGTTTCCCTGTCCACTCGGGCAGCGTCTCCTTTGTATTTGCACGGCGTACCAACGGATACAACAGGATCACAACCACAACATACATTACCAATCAACAACCAATTAATGATATGCATTTTCATACAGCTAACAATCCTTAGAGATGATGCATGCCTCTAAGCACTCCTTAGGCGCTGGATGATGCAATGCACAGTACAACAATCATCCTATTTAAAAGTGCTCCCCACACAGAAGCTTTTATTTTTGAACTCTAAATCATTCATCATGAAAAACCATTTGAAAATATTTTTAAAACTATTTCCCACACGGAAACTCTATTTTGAAAATCAACTACCTCGAGGGGTAGAAAACCACGATATGTAAATACAAGAAAATCCGATATCCATAGAATCAACATCCAAATCCACAAACCTCAGTTCACATGCATAAATAATGAAAGCATCCACAGATCTACGAAAACCAGATCACCACATTCAAACAATCATAAAAATCAGCTAACTGAACCATTATTTAAATGACTACTAAAGGCGGGGGAAGAAATACAACGAGGATGGCGATCGCTATACCAGACTAGCTAGATCGTCCTCTCGTCGAGCCCAAAATCCAACTCCTCGTCTATGTCACCTGGGGGGGGGAGGGAATGGGGGGTGAGAAACCGCAATCATGGTTTTCTCAGTGGGTACGACAGAGCCACGAAGGCAAGCCGTAATCACCGGAAACCAAAGGAGATAGATAAACAAATATAGATGCTGATATGAAAAGTCTACAGTAGCTACAACAGATAAATAAGAAGCAATAAACAAACCTGCTACTGTATAGATAACAATGCAAAGAATGCCTCAAAGTACTGAATAAAAACTGTACCCAATTTGTGCCTGCTGTATTGGTCCGCAGACCTCAAGCGCTGCCTGTCACTAACTGCACCGACCTGATCCATCCGCCCAACAGAACGACCCATTCGGATAAGTACACCTCCGATCGGTGGCCAAACCGATCCGGTGTCATGAATACCCCCAAGTGCCGTGACTAAGTCATGCTGGTATGCTCAAACAAGAACCCGGCTAAAGCTGGTGCCTAGGCCGAAGCCAACAAGGGTGTACAACGCCGAACTGTAATAGATGCTAGGGCGTACAACGTCGAACCTCGATCAACCAGATCGAAACACATGACAAGAAAGTCGATGTGTTGCCTGGACCCAAGGTCCACAGATATACTAGAATACAAATGCAACCTGCTCTACATGTCTATCAATCACTAACCAATGCAGTCAACGAAATACGATAACTAAGCGATAACCAAACAACTGACATGTAGAGTTAATATACTGGAATAGAAAAATAGGAGAAGGAGGTGAAACGCTCTCACCGACTACCAGCTCGAAGCACTCACCTATTACTGTCGCGTCGGAACACTGGGTACGCACAGTGTCACGCCCCGGATTACACTTTCCCCGGGCGCGCCGACAAATCCGCCGTATACAAAGGAATTTCTCCTGTATACGAAGCGATAGCTGTACCTGTAAATCAAACACTGCTACGAACAGTAGTAGAGAGCTGCTAGAGAAAACAGAAGCTAAACAAACTGAGTTTCATATACATAGTCCAAATCCAAAAATACAAAGCTACTCGCACTGGTGAGTTAAGTCCACTATGTACATAAACTCGAAACAAAACATCTACCTGCAGTAGGGGCACCTCTAGCTCAGCACGTCGGGTAGGGCTCTAACTCGCGACGCCCTTGCCTCGATCCTGATCCGCGGAAGGTGCAGCAGCCGAAACCTGTGGCTCTGCAAAACAGGGGTAACAACTGGGCGTGAGAACTACTGTAAAAACAAGTAGTCCTCAGTGAGTACCGCCCAAAACAACATCAGTCCACCCACTAAGTCTACAGAAGGGAGCAGGAATAGTAGTAAAATGCAGGAATAAAGTCTACCGCTATCAAACACTACACTATCATACTCTACACTAACCAACTGTAGAAAATATCCAACCTGACCCAATCCAATCGGGACTGTAAGCATACCCGTCCCCGGGACTGTGAATACACCCGTCCCTGCCCCGTTGCGACTATCGGGCTCTATCCACACTAACTGGTCCGTGGAGAGCAAGTCCAACTGGCATGAGCGACACCAACGCGCAAGCACAAAGCCTGACTCCGGAGTGGCACTCGTGGGCGCTACCCAACCAAGTATGCAGCGTATCTCTGTCGAGCTCAATCAGGCTCCAACTAGCCAAAGTCAAGTAAATAGGGTCAAAACAGGTCTACAAACCAAACCCACGTGCCCTCGGCACAATCTGTGACCAAAACAAGAATCTGGGTCCACCGCTAACCCGAACGGCACCCAACGACCCGAAACAGCCTACACTTTGCTGAAAAATAAGCTCGGCATCTCAGCACAAGCGTAAATGCCTTTTAAACTACCCCAGGTATCCATCGCAACGATACTGCAACGATACAATCGAATCACGGCTCCTAGAGCTAAATCTGGTAGTTTAAGCATATGACGGGTCAAAACGCAGGTTTTCTCCTAAGTCAAATTTCAAGTCCAACATGTATAATATAAACATTCATTTCAGCATGCTTTTATATTCATATTACGTCCAAAATGCTAATCGATGAATTAAAACATGATACACAAAAATCGAACTATACACGTTGACTAAATATGCACTTAGGAGCGAAACCGATGATACACCCACCTCGAGAGCAAATTCCTGGCAACACGGAACTCCCTCGGCTGCGGCACAACCTGCTGGATCGACTGAAAATGTCCGAGTCTCAAAATCAAGCTATCTCCAAGCTATCAATCATCAAAATCCACAATTCAGTCCAAATACACAGCAGCAGAGAAGAGAAGGGTTTCGACCAAGCTAACCTTCACCAAAATCCACAAGTAAGGACTTCGTGAATTCCTCTCGCAGTCCCGAAACCAACGAATCAAGTCTTGTCGAAATCCGATGCTCCTACGTCGAGTACAAGCTGAAATACTAACAGTCGACGATGAAGTTCAGCAAAACAGCACTTAAGCTTAAATATCTCAATTCCAATGTCAAAACTCACCTAACGAACTCCAAATCAGGTGAAGAGGGTCCCAATTCCAGTACTGGGTGATAGGGAAAGTGACTCAACTCCACAAAGCCCCTGCTTCCAAAGTTCACCCCAAAAAGAACTCAAAAACTTACAATTCTGTCCACAGCAACAGCAGCAGAGGAAAACCTGAGTTCGACTGAGCTAACCTTCACCAAATTCTGCGAATCAGGGCTTCGTGGATTCCTCTGGAAGTTTAGAATCCAGCAAACTAAGTTTTGTCGAAATCCGACCTTCCTACGTCGCGCACGAGCCAAAACACTGGAGGTCGTCGCTGAAGAACTGCAGAATCAGCACTCCATCAAGCTGGATTAATGGAAGTTTGATGCAAATTGGAAAGATTGGAGGGATTAGGGATGAAAATTCTAAGTCCTCTGTGAAGAACAGGTAAAAGAGCTCAATGGGGTCGTATACCAGGTATTTATAGGCTGCTGGAGGGATAAGATAAGCCCCAGGAAAAACAGTTGCTATCCAGTGTTCCTGCAGAAATGGGCGTTTCTGGGCGCTCGGAACCATGTTCTGGGCGACCAGAACATCCCGACTGCACAAACCGGGCTCCTCGGACTCTCCGCTCGCGGTATGCTGCGCCCGTAAATGGCTCCGACGGAACTCACCTACCGCCCTGCCACGCGTCGAAGCAAGCGATATTCACGATGTCGAATTTCCGGACCCACATCTAGGCGCCCGGAACATGGGATCCGAATTGGCTTCCAGTTTCAGTTAAATTCAACACTCAGTTCTGGGCGACCCTAAAAATGTTCTGGGCGCCCGAATCTGGCAAAACTCCAGTTTTGCCTATTTGAGTGCGCCGAGTCCAATTCTGCATCCAATTCGTGCAGAATTGACTCTGACTCAGTCCGACACTCTCCAGAGATGTCGACTAGTCACTAATACTGAAGCCAATCCTATCCAAAGGTCCAGAACACTACACACAGAGTCTACCGGACCTAAGAAGATCCAACGGGTCAGTAACCAACCCACTCACCTGAAGTACACTATCTCACAAACCCCCACACAGATCCCCGTATCGGTTTCCCAAAACCGATTGTCGTAACTCACCGGAAGTCCCGAAAACCACACCGGGACGCCGTTGGGACCCACTAAGTGTCCTGAACTCACCGACTCGTGCCACGAGTCACCCGCTGCCCCAAAGCACTCCAATTTGGATGCCTTGGCAGCGAACACGAGGTAATACAACAATACGATCATCGCTAGATAATCGTACGAATTCGGGTTCCCGGAAGTGTCTATTTCGACACTTGGAACCCACCGTCGCTCACCCATCATCATCGAACCCACAAAATGATGATGGTGACCAGCCAACAAGGCTCAGCGACGAAACACGAAGCAACCAAACACCGTCGGAAAGAATCCGAACCGAAACCGCGTTCTTTCGGCGAATTTCGCCGAAAAACGCACCGAAATCGACCTACCGATTCCGCGAAAGCTAACGGACCATGGACAATCAGTCGAGCGATCATAACAAACTCCCACACACTGCCCACAGTAGCCACGCAAAGCACAATCGCATAAAAGACCCTCTAATTACATAAAATATCGTCATTTTATGTAATTTGAGCGATCAAGCGGCTCGTTCACGCAAACCGAGGACTTCCGAAGTCCGCAGAGACACGTACTGACAGGTCTCGACGTACCGGAGTCCGTGCTCATGATCCGGAGTACAGCGGCTCGCTGTGGGAAGCGCGGGAGCAACCCAAAGGTTCAGCGAATAGCGCGCAGTCAGGGAAGATCGTGCTGAACAGAACTAACCGGGCACTGCTGATCCAAAAGAAGGTGAGCACTGTGATCAGCACTGACCAGCGGTCACCATGCTCACCTCCGGAGGCATCGGAATAGCCTCAGATCACCGGAAAAACAAGCACAAACCCGAAACAGCAGCCAAAAAGGCTGAAACGGAGCGACATCGCCAAAACAGCGGAACGGGGCCTTCCCGACAGAAACCAAGGTGAGCACGATGATCAGCAACTTGCCAAGATCATCGTGCTCCCTTCCGTAGAGGTCAGGGAGGCTCGAAAAGCCCAGAACAACAAACAGCCCAAACAAAGTCCTATTTCGGGCTTGGCCGGAGCAACCTTGCTCCGGCTGGCTTCCGGCGGCACGGCGGCGCGCGCGGGGGCCAGGGGCGGGTGCGGGGGAGATGAGGGACACGAGGCTCACCTCCGTTGGCGACGAGAAGCGGCGGTGGCAGCGGCGGTGGCAGCGGCGGAGCAAGCTCAGCCCGCACGAGCTCGGGCTCGGGTTCCAAGGAAGCTGCGGCCACGGCGGCGGCTGGGGTAGGTCGGGGACGTCGGCGGTGGGTTGGAGTAGGCCAGAGAAGTGCCTCGGGGTGGCCCAAGGTGGCGGCGACGCGCGGGCAGCAGCTGCAACCCCGCTCGGCCAGAGCTCGGCCTGGGTTGCAGCTGACTGCAGGAGCAGCACCGGCGGCGCAGGGCGACGGCGGCGGTCGGCGGGAAAGGTTGCCAGAGCACGGGGCGACCCCGGGGGAGGGTCTGTAGGTGGCGCAGCCCCGAGCCTCCACACAACCCGAGAGGAGAGAGGGAGAGAGAAAGAGAGGGAGAGGGAGGAAAGTGGTGGCTGTCGTGGTGGTTGGCCGGCCGAGCTCGGTCGGCGGCGGCCTGGGCGCGCGCAGCAGGTGCAGGGGAAGGAGAGGGAGGCGGCTGGGTGGTTGGCTAGGGCTAGGTTAGGGTTAGGTGAAACAAAACCCTAAAGAGCTTATATATACAAGGTGCAACTTGCAAAAAGGTCCACCAAACACCGGTAATTCATACCGAGTCCCTCACAGCACGACTAAAATGCACGAATACCCCTCCACGTGCGATCTCACACGAAACGGTACATAAAATATCGCGACTTTTGCGAAAATACCGTTTTGCCACTACCGACCTCTCCTCGATCAACGCGTGATCTCCGCAGATCCGTTCGTCAGATTTGCGAACGGATCACACCAGTGCGATTAGCACGACGGAGACAACAAAGCTACGATTTTGTTTCATCTCAATCGACCACGGATTCACGACAAAATCCAACCTTCTTTCAACAGAAGAAAACACACCTAAATACATATAGAATATGTATTTTGGATTTTCTCGAAATCCGTGCGTCGAACTCAAAATCCGTCAGCGTCATTGGTTCCAGAACAGCTGACCCGATCGAAACGAGCTATTGGACTGCTATGAACGGAGTCCGGTACGAGCCAGAAGCCAACTTCCTATCGTGGCTTCTCCGGAAAATCGAGTTACTATTCACTTTAAGTGAAACTTGGAAATCGCGTAGAATTTCCGTTTTAACTCGTTTTCGCCCGAAACTTGACGAGTGCTTTTGTAATTAAATTACACACAAAAACATCGTCAACTGAGAGTTTAGCTACACTGCAAAAATCTCAGTCCTTACACGTAATGTTTGATGCTTAAGTAGAATGAAATCTCTAGAAAGTAGAGAACATATATACCTGAAAATATTTATATTTATATTCAATTCAGTTGAATGACTTATGAACAAGTATAGGATGCACTCATAAAGTAGAGAACAATGACATTCTCTGGACTCTAAAGTAGAGAACTATGACATGCTTATGACTATGTTGACAGTGCCATAATAGTGGAAAAATTATAATGCCATGTGATTTAGCATTACTCTTACATGTTTATAATCTAGTGGATACAATCTAATGGATACTAGTTCTTGTTATTATTTGTGTATTGAAATTCCGATCAGAGGATCGAGGGTAAGAATATTACAAAAGAAAAACATGAAATTGAAAACAGTTGAACAGTGGAATATGCTTTGCTTGCCTGCTAGCTCATTCACACATTTATTTCGTTGTCGCTTGTGAGGGCGCATCCAACAACCGCACCCCGAGTTGCCATACGCGACAGGCCGCTCTCTGCGGATTGGGTGCCAGAGTGGATGCCGGCAGATGCATACTACACGCGGCCAATTAGGCGGCGTGCAAGCCCGACTCCATTGGGTGAGGTCCTCGATGAACTGAAACGGAAAACTTGAATTGAGGTGAAAGTACTAAATGACAAAAGGGATATGATTGAAATACTTACCTAGTTAAAAAGTGTACAGTAGTTACTTTCACATTGTGCTTTAATACTGTTTATGTTCATGATTACAGAAGTTGCTATATCCCTACTAGCAAATGATTCATGTACTTGTAGGAAGCTATTACATCTCATCACTTGTAGCATCATGCTTATATATCATGCAATTATCGGTTTATACTTTCATTTAGTAAACATCAATTGATCCTAGTGTGCGAATTCGCCGAACGGAGGCACACTGGTGAACTATGTTTATAGTGTCTCTACAGCCTTTTTGGTGGCTTGTTTGTTACAGATCAATCTACAGAGTTACTAGGTTCGTCGGAAGGCGAGTCGCGGTCTAGCAGACAATTGCTAGGGGCATGCAGTCTGATCACCACTCTACTCGGGCTACCCGATGTGATTCCCTAGTATAGAAGACCACCATTGTACACTATTCTTTTGTATACCCCGTGATGTATATTTAACTCTTCTTGGACAGATATTATATTGTGAATACTCCCGGTTTTGGTGAGTTTTTTGTGGATTATATACGCTTGTTCTACTGCTGATAGACATCCTGTGAACTTTCACCTATGCTCTGATACTCAGGATAGGGTTATTTTATGTTTTACTCCTTATCTGACTTTGTTCTCTGTAACCGGCCTTAATATACTACAGTGTATGCGTCTGTGCACGTGCCGGATAGCTTCCGCGGTACCGACGCCTGACAGCTGCCAGCACCTACCATCGGACCTCTCAGACGGGCCGCCCATTCTTGGCCGGATCGCTCCCGTTCCCGCCGCCGAATGACCAACTCCTAGCTCCCACTGGTTCGTGTGCTTCGTATGCATGTTTTAAGTTCAGCACTGTATTTTGGGTTCCGGTTGTCTTTCCGGCAATCCGAAGGCACCGCCGATGACTGTGGGAGGGAGCACAATCATCGTATTCGTTCTGAACATCATAATGCCAACCTTCTTGGGTCACGGTGCCCCGGTTCGTAGTTATAAGCCAGTATTTGCGCTTCCTCTGCTTTCGCTGATTATTGCGTCGCTTGTGCGCTTCCCCACAGTGGACGGAATAGCTCTGAAAGGTGAGCAACGGCTCACGGCATCCAAACCATATCAACAGTTGTCTCGTGTGGCAAAAGAGTTAACGATTGTCGCGTTTGACCATAAAACTTAGAATCACATAAAATAATGGATTTCTTGCTAATCGGGAGGGCTTTTAGCTATTTTGTTCATCGTGGCTACTGTGCATCAAGTATGGCTGAGATAACCGTGATGGACTGATCGGTCCAAGGCCCAGCTTGTCGATAAATCGCAGAAGTGAGTTGAGCGTTGTCTCGGGCGAAATCCGCCGACAGAATGCGGGTTCGGTTCGGAATTAAATTCCGATGGGCTTCGTGATGCTATTTGGTTAGATTGCTGCGAGCCTTGCTTGCTGTCACTTCCGTCATTTCGAGAGTTTCAAAATGACAAGGTGAGGCGACAGCTTGGTTCCGGTGTCGAAATTAAAGAACACTTCCGGGAACTCGGATCTGAAACGATATACGATCGATAAATTGGTTCGAAACATGAGATTGTGTTCAGGGCTTACCAATACAAGCAATGATTATTGTTAGTTTAGGGCTAGCAGTGACTCGTAGTGCTCGAGTCGTATGATCCAGAACAGTTCGTCCCGGTCCCGGCGAGTCCCCGGTGCGAATTACGACTTCGGGCGTATTACGGCGATCGTTGGGAAAACTAATCTCCTGGCGGGTTGTTTTTGTGGGTTGTGATTTAGTGTTATAGTTGTGGGTTAGGACACTACACCGGTGGAGCCTTCCTTAGTCCGGTTGACTTTCTTTTATGCAGTATAGGAACAGCTTCTTGACATTCGTACGAGGCTAGTACTCTGATCCGACCGGTGGTACAGTAGTGGTGCACGCTCTGTGATTAGTTGTCTAACCTGCTTGCTTCTTATTGTATACCATGCATAATTATATTTGACTTGCACCTCATGTTTACATTACACTCTATCTCAGATGTTCCCACACTAGTACAGGTGTATGAGTTAGAAATCATCTAATCTAATTTGTATGCGCATGACCATGGTTGGCGATTCTCATACTTTGTACTTGCGACCTGGTGGATGTTTTCATATATATATATATATATCTCATTCGTTCATTATCGTTGCTACTGTATTTCACTTACCCATACTGTTGTTTATCTCTTCCTGATCCGGTGAGTACTCTTCGCCTTCGTCGGCTTGCGGTATCCACTGGGAGGGGAGACATGTTTACATGTTCTCACATCCCCCACCATTTTTTAGGTATTGCGGGCGGTCAGGGTTGAGACGAGACGTGAGACAAGTTCGTAGTGGTCGCTAGAGCTTTCGACCCGGTTTGTTCAGTTCAGCTATTACCCTCTTTATTTCTGTTGACATATCTTAGACATATGGTTCAGTTGGTTTTGTTTACTTGGATATATATAAACATGGTTTTGTGAAGTTAATTAAAACACGTGGTTTCATGAAAAATAAAGGATATATGATTTTGTAAATTGGAAATGATTTTCTACCCCTCGTGGTAGCGTGCTTTAAAAAGAAAAGGCTTTCGTGTAGGAAATGGTTTTAAAAAGGTTTTATTGGCTTTTCAACTCTTGGTGTTTCAAAATGAGCTTCCGGGTGGGAAACGTTTTAAACTAATAGTCGTGGATTTATGAATTGAACTATGAATGGTAAATCTGTGATGAATGGTGAATGAATATTGATTGTTGTTTATTCATTATGGTGGTTGTATCCTGGTTATATTCTTGTACTTGTGCGACGCCGTGCAAATACTGGGGAGACTCTGTCCATGTGAACAGTGGATTTTCTGTATTTGTAGCGGATCTGGCATACCCTGGGGTCAGGTTTTAAAAAAAAAAAAATTTCTGCTGTGTTTTAACCTAAAAGGGACCCCGGGGCGTGACAACGCAAGTGACCTTCGCTACTTATATACTTCGATATGGGAATTACAAGTGGTGGAAGTCAGTTCGAAAACGGACACATTGACAAGACACAATCGCAGACATAAAAGAAGTTCTGCAAGGTCTTCTATAATAAGTACTTTCCAGATAGCATCTGTCAAGCTAAAAAGACATAGTTCATGCACCTAGAATAGGATTATCACTAGGTTACCGAGTATGAGCTCGAGTTTACTTAATTGGAGCACTTTGCTCCTAAACTAGTGGAGTTTGAGTTGGAGCGAGATCGAAAATTCGTGGGGGGGTTGAGGCAGAACATGTGACAACCCCAGGATTTGAAATTGTCTTATGTATATTGTATAGCAGGATTAAACCTTTTAACCCAACTATAATATTTTGGATGGCGGTTAAGCCTAAGAAATAAAGAGGGTTAAGTGTGTTAGGGTTAGAATATTTCTAAGATGGGTGACCTCTCTGGGAAGTAGGGCATCACAGTCGGTATCAGAGCTAGCCAATGACCATCCGGAAGTGTGAGATCAGTCTTGGCTGAGCTAGGGCCATATAGCGAGCAGAGCTCTCTGCCCGCTCACTGGCTGACGATCGTTGTAGATGGAGCAAGGCTCCCCACAAGGTCGACTAAGGCTAGCAAGATGAGTCTTACATCGCTTGGTGCGTGAGTGTTCTTGAGCCTGACGAGAATATTAGAGTTTAAAGTGGAGGAGAATATAATACACCTAGGATTTGAAATTGTCCTATTTATAAGGTACAGTAGGACTAAACCTTTTAACTCGACTTTAGCATTTTGGGCAGTGATTAGGCCCAAAACATTGAGAGAGTTAAGCATCCTAGGGCTAAAATAGTTCTAGGATGGGTGACCTCCTGGAAAGTATGGCATTATAGGACATTAGGCAACTGCTAGTTGGTTATGAGTTGCCGATTCTTAGGGATGTGACAAACAAGACATTGCTATTGAAGAAGAAACTTCAATGGACATAGAGTATGCTAGTTATTGCTGATCCAAGTTGTATACAGACCCCGCCTTCTTAGTCTTCTTTAGGAGGGTACATCCGAGCACTAAAACAATCAGAAGGTAGGAAGTGCAGCTCGAGATAGAGAGATGGGTTCGACCCCCGTGACCACAACCAAAAAATATTATGTGTGACCATTGTGGCGGATCACACTGTACTAACAGATGTGGATGGTAATTGGGCACCTATTTTGACTGCGGTTTGTTAGAACATAAGATTGACAGCTGCCTAGTTAGGAAGCATAAATGAGACACGATCCATCAGCAAGGTGTAGGTGCATCAACAAGGAAATGACTCCACATGCCCTGCAATGCACAGAGGTCAACACAGAACTGACGGGACTCAAGTAGCTCAAGTCAGTCAAGCCAGGCGCAAGCATATACATTGACACAGCAGGATAGGTCAGGAGGCACGGATGTCCTGACAGGTATATTACACTTTTTGGTAGTTTATGCTTTGTACACTATTTGATTTTTCATGTATGCCAAAGTTGCCTTAGATTATGGTTTGACACATTCACCATTAGGGTTTGATTTGCGGGTACATGCTTATATATGGAAGGAGTTAGGATTTGTCGAGTGTGCAGATCTTGTCTAGTGAAAGTCAACGAGCGTGTGTTGTCAGCTGACCTTATCGTCATTGACATGAAGAAGTTTGATGTCACCCTTAGAATGGATTGGCTTACTATCCAGGGAACCACCATCGATTGCTCTAGTCAGAAAGTGGTGTTTCGTACCCCCGACAGATTAGAACTTACCTTTGTTAGTGGTCAGAGTCGCTCTCCTTCGAGGATCATCTCAGTATTAAAGGCTATGAATGTTGCGAAGTGGGTGGTTTCGCTATCTTGGCATTCGTGTGGTGGACTTGCAAAAAGAGTAGCCATAGCTTACAAAGATTCCTATTGTGAGGGAGTTTCTAGACGTTTGTCCAGTCAATTTACAAGGATTACTGCTAGATCGAGTTCGCAGTTGATTTGGTTTCAGGTGCGAAACCTATCTCTAAAGCCCCGAATCAAATAGCTGCCGCAGAGTTGCTGGAGTTGAAAAACTAGCTATAGGAGCTACTTAATAAAGGTTTTATTTGACCGAGTGTTTCAATGTAGGGTGTGCCATGCTTATTTGTAAAGAAGAAAGATGGAAATCTACATATGTATATTGACTACAGAGAGTTGAATTGAATAACGGTGAAGAACAAGTATTTTTTTACCTCGTATAGATGGCTTATTCTATCTACAAGGTTCTCAGATTTTCTCAAAAACTCGACTTGTAGTTGGGCTACTATCAGCTAAAGATCAGAGCTGAGGATATTCCCAAGATGGCATTTCGAATGCATTACAGACATTGCGAGTTTTTCGTGATGTCGTTTGGGTAGATGAACGCCTAATCGTATTTATGGACCTAATGAATTGAATCTTCAAGCTTTATCCACACCAGTTTGTGGTGGTGTTCATTAATAATATTCTTATTTACTCATAGAGTGTAGAGTAGCAAACACAGCACTTGAGAATTGTTCTTCAGATCCTACGAGATAGGGAACTTAGCTAAGTTAAAGAAATAAAACTTTTGGTTGGAAAATATCTTTTTCTTGGAGCATGTGGTGTCCAAAGGTGGTATCTGGGTTGATAGAAGAAAGGTCAAAGTTGTGGAAGCATGGTTAAGGCCCACGAATGCTACCAAGGTTCATAGCTTTCTGGGCCTAACTGGTTATTATAAGCGATTTATAGAGGGGTTCTCTCAAATCGTGATTCCTTTGATGCGATTGACAGAGAAAAGGGCAAAATTCCTTTGACACGATTAATAGAGAAAAGGGCAAAATTTATTTGGACCGATAAATGGGAGGAAAATTTTCAAGAGCTAAATCGATGGTTGATCTTCGCTCCTATCTTAGCACTTACTGTCAGTGATGAAGGCTTCATGTCTATAGCAATGCATCCCTACAAGGTTTAGCATGTGTTTTGATATAAAAAGATCGAGTGATCGCTCATACTCCCAAATAGCTAAAGTCATGCGAACCCTACACGTGACCTAGAGCTTGCCATAGTGGTGCTTTCTCTTAAGATTTGGTGTTATTATTTTTATGGGGAGCAGTGTGAGTTCTACACTAATCATAAAAGACTAAAATATCTTCTCACGTAGAAAGAGCTGAATATGTGATAGTATAGATGGCTTGAGCTTATGAAAAATTATGAGCTGACAATAGATGTTAAGGAGCAAGAAAAGACCGCCCCCCGCCCAAAAGAAAAAGAATATAGAGAGTGTGATCCACTATGTAGCCCAAATATCCATCCAATCCCTTGCAGTGCATGTGAAGTATACACTCCACCAAAAGATGCCGCTGTTGATGTTTCTACGTTGAAAATACGCATGATGTTCCTCTCAATCCAGATAAACCAACAGCAGGCCATAAAAAAAGTCTACCTCCATTTTCATTTTATGCATCAAGACATTCCTAATTGATGTCCAAACATCAAGTAATCTCGTTTAATTTTCCATCCTTCATTAGAAAAGAGATCAAGCCCATAACGATTGAGATTGAGATTGAGAAGAACCATGCATGTTCCAAACAGCTTAAGTGTAATATCAGTTGATTTTTACAGTATGATCATTACTTAATGGAAAGCAGTAGTAGGGAAAAAAGAGAGGAGAAATATTAGGCAGATGATCATTGCATTGTGTTTTTTTTGGCTTGGAAGCTAATGGGAATAAAATTTGGTAGTATTTTACAATATTCAGATTGTCTAAATGTTCTATGCTTTTACTCGTATTAATTACACCTAAAAGGAGAGTCAGAATTTACATATTAATTAGTTATAGTCAAAAAATATAGTTACGAGCTAATTTCACAATGGACGCATTTGGTTTGGATTAATTATTCAGTCAGGATTATAGACAATCATGTCAGAATTATTACGATTGTTTATCCAATCTGTAGTCTGATCGATAATGTAGCATTACAAATGGTGTAAAATTACTCCGAAAATATTACTTAACGTAGTATTACTGATAGCAGATAATCTTATATATTATGTAAAATTATAAATTTATCCTTCCAACCCTTTCCAAACTCTTTAAATACATCATTTTTATATACTTTATTTTCAATGTTAATGAATTTTATAAACTGAAACAAATATAGTAATTTTATATACACTGTACGTAATCGAACATTATATATATTACTATATCAAACTAAATACGGTAATGCAGTATCAGTAATAATATAGTTCAGAAATCTCAGATATCTAGTTATATCGAAATAACCTGTAATACTATCTAACAAGAACCAAACGCATCCAAAGTGTAAAATTCTTGTGCCCAAAACAATAAGAATCCTAAACAGTCAAATCTTGTGGATATTTATTCTTTTCTCATTAAAGGAGAGTTTGAATAGACTACAAAACGCGACGTGTCCTCTTAAAAATCTATTTACTGTGTATATACGTGCACGTCTTCCGATTCCAAAAATAATAAAGTTTTAATATATAAAAAATTATTAATTATTATACTATTAATTGTGATAAGCTACAACATTAATTCTTTTCTCATTAAAGGAGAGTTTGAATAGATTACAAAACGCCATGTGTCCTCTTAAAAATCTATTTACTATGTATATACGTGCACGGCTTCCGATTCCAAAATTAGTAAAGTTTTAACATATAAAAAATTATTAATTTTTATACTATTAATTGTGATAAGCTACAGCATTAAATAAATAAAAAATTTATTAATTATTATACTAACAAATATTAATTGTGATAAGATATAGGGCATTTAATCTATGTCTATTCAACTTACAGATTGTACTCTACACTCTCCATCCAGTTGCAGTTCCCTCTTTCTAAACCTCCAACACATCTTCTGTCCCAACAACTCACAGCCTCCTCTTTCTCTCTCCCCCTTCCTCTCTCCAGCATATCTTCTTCTTACCCAACAACTCACAGCCTCCTCTTTCTCTCTCTCCCTTCTACTCTCCCCACCTTATCTTTCTCTCTCTTCCTTCCTCTCTCTCTCTCTCTCCATGGACTGCCGTCAAAATTCTTGCGCCCTCTGTGTCCCCCATCTCATCCTTCACATCGCATCGTACGATTTTGTGCAATCCCCACCTCTTCCGCACGCACGAGAGATGCATGATTTTGATGGAAGTTGGCATATTTGCTCCTTTTTTCTGCTCTTGGCTTTGCTCTTCTACATTTGTCAAAACAGAAGTTGCCGAATTCGGAGCCCTCTATTTCTCTACACTTTCCTATTCAGCGTGCGCTTGAAATCTTTTGGACGCTCAACACAGCTAAAGGTGCTGACAATTAATTCCCCTTTTCCAGTTTTTTTCGGCACATGTTCTATTAATTGATAAAATTTAACTATTAGCTTTATGTTTTACCAATTTACTTTCATTTACTTTTTCCCTTTTCTGAATCTTGAGCTACAAATTCATTTTATTTAAACCCTCTCAATTTTTTTTTTACAAATTGGTGGGATCTGATCAAATAAATTGAACATTTTATCAATTTATTTAATAATTTCATTAAATTTCTTAGTTTAAACTACTTTTAGTTGAATTAAACTATATTACCTAAGTGCTAATTGCTGCCTGAGCATAAAATATTTAAAAAAATTTGAAATACTTCTGTACAAAAACTAAAATAAAAATATTAGAAGCTAAAACAGTGTAGAGAAAAAGATAAAAAAATAAAGTTGAGGGAACTAACTGTACATAGAACTTGGCATTCAGTGTAGGCAATTCTATAGTGTATTGATAATTGATTAAGTTGTAATTCAAACATGTAAGATATTTTAAATATGTATGTCGTATATGCTTAAACATGTATTTCTTGACATTGAAATTCATTTGACCAATTTTTTTCATACAAAAAACTTTCCGCTGATTCTATGTATGATTTTAAACAACTATTTCTGTATTAATTTATTTTTTTTTCTGTCTAACTTTATATAATGATTTTGAAATAAATGATCGAAGTTCTAAAGTTGTCCATTTTGTCAAATTTATGTTAAAATGTTATGAGGATTAATACAATATATATTCTGTTATCCTATAGAATTTATCACCAAGTTCTTCGAAATAGGACTAAACTAAAATAGTAAAATCACATGAATTTTCTAATTACTATCTTACCTACTAACTTTGTGCATAATGTTTCTTTATTACAGGAGATGAAGGCTTTGCTCTTCTGCATTCGCTGGAACGGAAGTTGGCAGATTTTCTCCCATCTTTTGCTCCTCGCTTTGCTTTTCTGCATTTGCTTGAAATCTTTTGGACGCTTACCAAAACTAAAGGTACTGACAATTAATTTTCTTTTCCCAATTTTTTCGGTACATATTCTACTAATTGATGAAAAATAACTATCGGCTTCACGTTTTAGGAATTTACTTCTGATTTACTTTTTCCCATTCCATATATATGAATTTACTATATTTCGCTTCGATAAAAATGTACGGAGCATACCTAACCTGTGAACAATTCTAAACCTTGAGCTACAATTTTTTTTAATAAATTAAAATTTTATCAAAATATTTTGTGAATTAAACTATATTAATTAAGTGCTAAAAATTTGAATTAATCAGGTACAAAAACTGAAATAAAAAATTTAGAACCTAAAACGGTGTCGATAAAATATAAAAAAATAAAGTTGAGGGACCTACCTATACATACAATTTGCCATTCAATATAGGGAATTCTATAGTATATTGATAATTGCTTAAGTTGTAGTTCATACATGCATGTAAAAAAAATTTAAAACATATATGCTATATATAATTAAACATGTAGTCCTTGACAGTGATTATTTTGTGAGTAGATATGGATATCGCGAACAAACTGGAGAGCATTGAGCTTTCGACCAATTTTTTTCGTACAAAACAATTTTTTGTCATTCTATGTACTTTGTCTTTCAAATAAATACATAAATTTTAAACCTTTTTTTTTTTACTATATGACTTTATACAATGGTTTTGAAATGAATGATCAAAGTTCTGAAATTGTCCAATTTGTAAAAATTATAATATTTCTGGGACTAATACGATATATTCCATCACCTTATAGAATATATCACCGATTGTAAAATCACATGGATTTTGTAATTACTATCTTACCTATTAACTTTGTGCATAATCTTTCTTTATTATAGGAGATAAGAGGGCTTGACATTTGGGTTTACTTCGGAGCCTTTTAGGAGACTCGCATATATTTTTGTAAGTATTTCTATATTTTAAGCCCTCTTTATTTGTTCTCTGTTTACAGTTGGCTAAATTACATTATGCATAAGAAAATATTTTGAAACAATAAAACACATATTTTGAAACAACTTATAAAAACTTTCAATCAATTTATCTTCCGAACTCATTTTATTCTTTTCCTGTTTTCTTACTATCTAAGCCTTTTGATACAGTAATTAAATTTATCTTAATTACACCATTTTTTTATAGTAATATAGAGATTGGCAAGAAAGTAATAATTTAATGATGCCTTTGATGAGAAAAAAAAATAGTTGAAACAAATTTAACACAAATCATAAAAAAAAACTGTAGTCTACCAAACCAAAATTACAATAAAATATGATGTATTATTACTTAATATTATGTTATTTTTAGGTATTTTTAAACATTAATTTTATTTTCTTATTGTAGGGTTTCAGAAAACTGATCGTTTGGGCCGACTGAAAGAGTTTGATCAAACTGATATTGATCTTCGTAAGTATTTTCAGCTTTGATTTCCCTTTTTTGTATGCTCTTTTTATGTTTGCTATAATTTTGCATATATAAAATAGTGTCTTTGAAAAAAAAAAAACTATAGTCTAGCAAACAAAAATTATAATAAAATATGACGTACTATGTTATAATTAAGCCTTTACATATTATCTTAACTTTAATTATATATATTCGGATGCCATAATTTGCATGAGGTTCATACATTTAACACTTATTTTAAGTTTTACACTTCAAAATTAAATATTTTTCCAAAATCACTGCAAATAAAATTATGTTTCTAATTTCTTGACTATAATACTATGCACTTTATATTTCTTCATTTCTTCGCTATTACTTTTGTAAATAATCATTCTTTCAATTGAAGGGTTCAGACAACTAAGCATTTGAGCAGACTGAAAGAATTCGATCAGATTAACATTGATCTTTGTAAGTATTTTCAGCTTTCCTTTTCCTTCTTCCTAAGATCGCTTTACATCTATGTTCCTATACATATATATACATACATACATACATACATACATATACGTGTATATATAATTATCTATACAACTTGCATTTTCAATACTTTTTTCATATTCAACTTGAATTTATTACAAGAAGTCTCTCACATTATTCTAATTTTTTACTCTATTTTTCAGTAGGTTACAATAGTATGGATCAAATAGAATCGGCCAAGAAGAACAGATTAAAGAGAAAATTAATTCTTAAGCAAAAAAGGCATCAAAGTAATGTTAAAATAAGACATCAGGATAGTGAAATCATTCAAAATCATAGAATTCTAGAGATAGAATCAACATCGTATGATGTCGATGAACAAGTTACAAACACCTTAACTGAAATTCCTCTAATACGAGTTGAAGGTACGTGTGCTGCTGAAAATGAAGCCTCTTTTCAAAAGAATACTTTATTATTGCAAATAGAAGGTACCAACAATTCTTTTATAAATTAAATATTACTTTATCTGTAGTGTGGGGTTGTTAGCTCAAATATTTTATGTTTCTTATATCGCAGCTATTGATGATCAAAGTTTCAGCAGTCACACAGAGGATTATCAAAATTTATCTAGACATAGAAGTACATGTAAGTAATAAGATGTCAAATAAAATATTATACTGTAAATTAAAGAGCACATAATCTTAATTTTGTGCTCAACTTATTCACATTATGTAGGTGCGATTAGCGAACCGATGTATCTTGGAACACCAGAATATATGTGTCAATTTTGTGGTGTGCAGTTTTGGTATGAAGAACGAATCGGCAAATCAAATCGTGCAAATCCTAAATTTTCTTTGTGCTGCAAGAAGGAAAAGTGAATCTGCCACTATTAAACAACACCCTCCATTTTTGATACTTTACTAGATCATAAAGGAGGCATGCGTTCTACAAAATTTGAGAAAGCATTCGAGCCTATAATTCTATGTTTGCATCCACATCAATTGAGCGAAGGTAGACAATGAAATAAATAGAAGATCTGGACCATACATATCAGAATCAATGGGCAAAATCACTATAGAATGGGTTCACTACTTCCAATTCATGGACAACAACCCAAATTTGCTCAATTATATATTTATGATACCGAAAATGAAATTGACAATAGGATAAGAGCTTTTAATTCAGGATCTGAATTGAGTATCCGATAGAAAATTGTTGAAGAATTGATAAATATGTTTGATTCTCACAAGCAATAGTAAAGGCATTTCGCATGGCAAGAGGTCGTTTTGAAGAAACAGATTTGTGCCTATTCGATTAAGATTAGTGGAAAGCGAGATAGAATAGTCAGTTGTATAATCCTCCTTCCTCCCCTGAAATTGCCGGTTAATAGTTGGCGCCATAGGAAGTGTTGATCGTCAACGTGATATATTGTCGAACACAAAACTGAAGGATTGAGACAAATAAGTGATTTGCACCCTAGCTTTATGGCTATGCAGTATCCTATTTTGTTCCCATTTGGTGAAGATGGATTTAGATTAGGTATAAAATATGTAGGAAGCAAGGTGAAAAATTCAAATTCTAGACAATGTGTTACAATGAGAGAATTTTATGCTTACAGGTTACAAAATAGAATAGAGGAAGGGAAGACATTGATAAGAGGAGGAAGATTATTTCAGCAATACATAGTTGATGCTTTTTCATGCATTGAAGAAGAAAGACTTGATTACATCAAAAGAAATCAGCCAAACCTGAGATCAGAAATTTATCAAGGTATCAAAGATGCCGTTGTTAGAGGAGATTCTGATGGAAATGCCATAGGAAAAAAAATTATTTTGCCATCATCTTTTACTGGCAGTCCTCGATATATGATTCAAAATTATCAAGACGCCATTGCTATTTGTCGATGTCATGGGCAACCTGATCTGTTCATCACCTTTACATGTAATGCTCAATGGTTAGAAATAAGAAATGCTTTAAATTTCATTCCTGGACAAAAACCTGAAGACAGACCAGATTTCGTTAGCAGAATTTTCAAGATAAAGCTTCAGAAACTAATGGATGATATTAGAAAGCATCAATTTTTTGGTCGAACTACTGCAGGTATACATATACTTTATCTATAATTGTCACTATACATTGTTTGCTATAGTAAATTCTCTAATTACTAAATACTTATAGTTTTCTCTTGCACTTTTTCAGTGTTATACACCATAGAGTTTCAAAAACGTGGGTTGCCACACGCACATATTTTAGTCTGGCTGCAACAAGAGGACAAATATTTGACAACTGAAGCTATAGATTCAATTATTTCTGCCGAAATACCAGATAGAGATAGTGACCCCCTTGGTTATGAAAGTGTTGCGAAGTTTATGATTCATGGTCCATGTGGAACACTTAATTTTGATTCACCGTGTATGAAGAAAGGTCATTGTTCAAAACACTTTCCAAAAGAATATCGGCAGAAGACAATCATAAATGAGAATGGTTTTGCTATCTATAAAAGAAAGGATGATCAACGATATGTCAAAAAAAGTGGAAATAATTTAGACAATAGATTTGTTGTTCCTTACAATCGAGATTTAATTGTAAAATATCAAGCTCACATTAACGTTGAATGGTGTAACAAATCAAGAATGATCAAATATTTGTTCAAGTATGTTAGCAAAGGACCAGATAGAACACGAGCTGTGATAGAAGATAATGTCACAATAAATGAAAAAGGTGATCGACAATATGAAGAAATCGATGAAGTAAAGAAATATTTGGATTGTAGATACTTATCAGCATATGAGGCTATGTGGAGGTTATTTGAATTCGACATTCATTTTAGAGAACCAAGTGTTGAACGGCTAACTATCCATTTGCCATTGATGCATAAAGTCACATATCATGCAAGTCAATTCTTGGAATATGTTTTAAATAGACCAGATATTGGAAAAACAATGTTCACCGAATGGATGCATACTAATGAAATATTTGAAGATGCACGTGAGCTTACTTACGCAGAATTTCCCACAAAATGGGTTTGGAATGCGAAAGACAAAATTTGGACTAGAAGAAAACAAGGAAATCGTATTGGAAGAATTGTCCATATTCATCCCACATCAGGAGAGTTATATTATCTAAGAATTCTTTTAAATGTCGTCAAAGGTGCAAGAAATTATGTCGACATTAGAACAATAGATGGTATAGAATACCCCACTTACCAATCAGCATGTCATGCATTAGGTTTGCTAGGTGATGATAGAGAGTGGGATCAAGCATTGAATGAAGCTGCAAATTGGGCATCATCTGATAAGTTAAGACAACTTTTTGTGACCTTATTAATGTTTTGTCAAGTTGCTGACCCAACGAAATTATTGGAAACCCATTGGACAATGCTTATGGATGATATTGGATACAAATTACAAAAACTTCTTGACATACCAAATCTGAAAATTCCTGATGCAGAATTAAAAAATCATCTTTTACTAGAGTTGGAAATCTTGTTCAACAAAAACTGTAGCTCTCTTCATGAGTTCAATCTTCCATTGCCCAATAGAAATCTTTTTGAACAAACAAATAATAGGCTGATAAGAGAGGAGTTGAGTTACAATATTGAACAACTTCAGAATGAGCACGTTGAATTAGTAAAAGGTTTGAATGATGAGCAAGAGATCATTTATAATGCAGTTGTCCAATCTGTTTTTGGGAACAAAGGTGAATTCTTTTTTGTTTATGGGCACGGAGGAACTGGAAAGACTTATCTTTGGAAAACAATCATTTCAAGAGTTCGATCTGCAGGAAAAATAGTTCTAGCTGTTGCTTCATCTGGAATTGCTTCGCTTCTGCTACCTGGAGGTCGTACCGCACATTCGAGATTTAAAATACCAATTCACATTGATGAGTATTCTATCTGTGAAATAAAAAAAGGGACTCAATTAGCAAAACTACTTGAACAAACAAATTTGATAGTCTGGGATGAAACTCCAATGAATCATAGAAACTGTTTTGAAGCTTTAGATAGGTCACTAACTGATATTTTGGATTCGAGAGATTCACATATAGAAACCAAATTATTTGGAGGAAAAACAGTACTTTTAGGAGGGGATTTCAGACAAATTCTTCCGGTCATAATAGGAGGAAGTAGACAAGATACAATTAATGCTTCACTTAGTAGATCATCTTTATGGGCAAGTTGCAAAATTTTTCGACTAAAGAAAAATATGAGGTTATTAAGCAATTTGATTGATAGTAATTTGAGAACTTCCATGAACACTTTTGCTGAATGGATTTTGAATATTGGGGATGGAAAAATAGCTGCCAGAAAATTTGAAGAAGAAGAAGATGAAGCAACTTGGATTAAAATTCCTGAAGACTTGCTTATCAAAAGTACCGATGATCCAATTCATGACATTGCCTCAGTAATTTATAGTGGTATAGAAGAAAAGTATTATGACATTATGTATTTAACAGAACGGGCCATTGTCACTCCTACAAATGAAACAATTGATAAAGTGAATGCATATGTGTTGTCGTTGATTCCAAATGAAGAAAGAATATACTACAGCTCTGATTCAATTTGTAAAGCATCAATTTGTGAAGAGGACCAAGATATACTTTATCCTATTGAATTCTTAAATTCTTTGAATTTTAATGGCCTTCCAAAGCATGAGTTACGACTAAAAGTAGGTGCACCGATAATGTTGTTACGGAATATCAATCAAAATTCAGGTCTGTGTAATGGTACTCGGCTAATAATAACTCAGACAGCTACAAGAGTAATTGAAGCAAAAATAATCACCGGTAATAATGTCGGCACCAAAGTCTATATCCCTCGCATTACAATGCAAGCAACTGAGCATAAGTGGCCTTTTATTTTCAAGAGAACTCAATTTCCTGTTCGACTTTGCTATGCCATGACCATCAATAAAAGTCAAGGACAAGCATTGAAACACGTGGGATTGTATCTACCAAAACCAGTATTCTCACATGGACAACTATATGTTGCAGTTTCCCGTGTTACTTCATGTGAAGGTCTTAAGATTTTGATAGAAAATGAAAGCCCGGAAAAGGAAGGCTACACCAAAAATATAGTCTATAAAGAAATTTTTGATGATTTGATTTCAAATAATACTTCAGGTTAATATTCTTTTATATATTAGTTAAACATTATGCATCTATTTTTGTCATTTTCTTTAATTATGTACCGTCAAAATAGAGACATTATATATTTACTATTTTAAATATGTCAATCTCTATATTTTTGCATGTATGTATGCATCCAAAATTGGAATAATTTTTTTTGTAACGTAAATATAGGATATTTGGATTATGATTTTCCTACATAGCAAAATATGACAACCAAATTATAACTAACCATTTTTTCTATTTGCAGGGTAGAACTCACCAATGGATTATGATATTGTTTCACAAAAATCAGCAAGCAAAAAAAATTGCAGAATCAAAGTAAGAGTTGTGAGAACTTGGGATTCAATCATTCCTCCATTTCAGAATCTAATCAGTACTGACTTCCTTTTGCTGGATGAGCAAGTTAGTAAAACTCTGCTTTATGTAAAGTACTTTCTTTTTCAAATTATTATTACAAATTTTGCTATCCTCATCTATTAATTTTTGTATGTAGGAAAATTCTATTCAAGCATTCGCTCGGAAGCAAGAAGCAAGTGATTTTAAAGATTTGCTTACAGAGGGCAATGTCTATTATCTTGCAAACTTTAATATCCTTCCAAACAAAAAAAGTTATAGAGCTGCGAATGGAAAATATATTATTCAACTAACGAGGTCAACAACTGTTAATGAAACAAAGGATCATGTAGATGCCATCCCTTTGCATAAATTTACTTTCACTGATTTTCTCGATATTTCAGATGATAATGAAAACAATGTTAATCTTCTAGGTACGTCTACTTTTAGCTAANTTATAGAAAAAGAAATAAGTACTAACGTAGAAGTAGTTTCAGGCAACGTTTGAACAGGATATTACATTGTCCATTAAACAGGAAGGATATTCACAACACATCTTTAAGAGTTTCTTTACGTTTACTTTTTTTACTTTCTATTATCGTTATATATTTCACATTTACATTGAGTGGAGTTTAAGACATAAAGATGCTAAGAAAAACCTCAATTGAAGCCAGGTCGTATCTCTACACATTCTCTTGGTTGTCTATATTAAACTGGTTATTGAAGACATCATCTCTTTTTTTTTTCCTGTTATTATCATATTTGTAGGAATGACAGTTAAAACTTTCAAAGGTTAGATTTATATTTTTTTGTTTTCTGTCTTTATTTTCTATTAAAAAATGTTGTATGCTATTAACGCCATTGTATATATAATTATAAGCTACATTTTTTTGTTGATTTTACATCTCTAGAAAAAGTGACCTATGCACTTCATCAGCATCAAGATTTTATGTGAACTTGCAAATTCCAGCAGTCGAAGAATTTCATCTCCGGTTTGAAAGTTTTTTTTCTTATTTATACACAATTATACATTTATATTTATAAGTCTAATGATGCAGACTACAATCACAAACTTACCAAATACAATTGGTAGAAGAAAAAAATTAACCAATTCTCACTTTAGAGGAAGAAATAGCTACAAATACAAAGTCACTTGCAGAACTGCTGAAACTTGATTGGCAACACTTTCAAGTAAGAAATCAATACATATTTTCTTGCTTTTATACTTATTTTACAATACAATTTTTCCTTCCATTATACCACACTTTGAATTGTACCTAATCACACATTACAAAAAATTTAAATTTTATGTTTACTATTATTTCTTAGGGTACAAAATTTATCTGTAAAGCTCAACTAAAATCCATTGACACAACATATGGGTGGTGGTATCGAGCTTGCTATCGATGTAAATGTGTAGTCAGAAATTATGGAGAAACTTTTTGCTACAGCAAATGTGGTCGAAATGATAAACCACCCATTCCATGGTAATTTGATAACTACTTTTTTTATTCTTTACATTACATTCATGAGGAGCACTTGAGGACTGTGCTACAACTTCTGCGACAGAAGAAGTTGTATGCTAAGTTGAAGAAGTGCGAGTTCTGATTGCGGGAGGTTGCTTTCTTGGGTCACATGATTTCTGCAGAGGGAGTAGCAGTGGACCCGAAGAAGATCGATGCCATTCGGGATTAGCCCAGACCAACGACGGTGACAGAGGTGAGGAGTTTCCTAGGACTTGCTGGTTATTACCGTCGGTTTGTGGAAGGCTTTGCGAAGCTTTCCACACCCCTCACTCGATTGACTCGAAAGGGGATTCGGTTCATCTGGAGTGAGGATTGTCAGAGGAGCTTTGATGAGTTGAGACAGAGGTTGAAGTCAGCTCCTATCCTTGCCCTTCTTGTGATGGGGGAAGGATTTGTGATCTACAGGGATGCATCGCACAGCGGGCTGGGATGTGTGCTGATGCAGCATGGTAGGATAATTGCTTATGCTTCACGGCAGTTAAAGGATTATGAGAAGAATTACTCTACGCATGACTTGGAGCTTGCCGCGGTAGTCTTTGCTTTGAAGTTGTGGCGGCATTACTTGTACGGCGAGCACTGCGAGGTTTTCACCGATCATAAAAGTCTCAAGTATCTGTTCACCCAGAGGGAGCTGAACCTGAGGCAGCGCCGGTGGTTGGAATTATTGAAGGACTATGATGTTAGTATTCAGTATCATCCCGGCAGGGCGAATGTGGTGGCAGATGCGTTGAGCAGGAAGGCAGTGCAGAGCCTGAGTTCGATGATCACACAGTAGAGGCCGCTACTCAAGGAGCTGTAGCGACTAGGGCTCGAGATAGTGTCCCCTGGGTCTACTGTGAGACTGATGTCTTTAGTCTTGCAGCCCACTCTGTTGGATAGGATCCGAGAGAAACAGAGTGGAGGTCCACATTTGTTGAGGATTCGAGAGCAGTTAGACAGGGACAGGCTGAGGGCTTTGTTGTAGACAGTTTGTCACGCCCCGGGGCCGATTTTAAAAGCCTTTTTAAAATAGAGTTGCGGAAAGCGTGCCATTTTTTTTTTTTTTTCAACCTGGCCCACGCGACGTACAGA